>NW_009612166.1:114235-136723 GCF_000690535.1 Cariama cristata
TGTCATCTCTCTCCAAAAGGGACTTCTAAAAGTCAACAGTGGAGATCTCCACTCTGGCACCATTTTAGAAGTAGACACATACTCTTTCCAGCCTGTGTAGCTAGGCCCAGTCCTCACAGCCCAAGCACTATATGGGTACCCAAAGGATGAAGAGATGGAGCTGGCCATGAGGCTGATAAAGGGCGAAGCAACCCATTTTGATGGAGACAACTCAGGCAGGAAGCTTGTTTCCTGCTGCAGTTGCCGCTGACCAGCTGTTTGGAGATGGCTGTGTTACTTCACTTCCCAGATTCAGCTGGGCCAGCTTTTTTCCAATCTGACACCTTTTTTGTCAGAAAATGAAACATTTTACAAATAGTTTTATGAGAATTTTATTCTGAATGGAGCTTTATCCTAAATGGTCAGTGCTTCCCCCAAACTGAGGCCAGCTTTTCTTTGTTCTTCAACTGTCATTTCTCCCTTTACCCACCTGGCTCCAAAGCTCTGAGGTCAGAGATGCTTCTTACTCCGTGAGATGAACTGTAGTATGTACAGCGGAACCCTGATGCCCTGGGGCAAATCTGGGTGCTATTGTAGTACAAACAGCAGCAATAAATTTCATGGAAAGCAATACTGTGTCTATGCAAACAGAGTCGGTCCTACTGAAATGCTCTTCTGCTCCAGACTGTCTTGTTGTTTCGGAGGGATATATCAACATTATCTCTGACACGGGCCTCTCCTGTCAGAGCTGTAAACAGCAGGTAGCTCTCATTCCTTTCTAAGGTAACAGGCTGTGTAGTGACAGAATCTCTGCATTCTACCTCTCAGCATTCCTAAGAGGATAGCCAGATTACAAATCTTTGAAAGAAGTAACACTCAGCCTCTAGTAAGTGAAGTGTTTTTAAAATAAACCTATGTACCATCTTGTGCCAGAATATATTTCACTTTCAACCAAGTAAAACTTAGTTGTAGACTTTGCCTCTTCCTTTATTTTCCTTTTTTTTGATTTTGCATTGTTATGTGTAGACATATTTTTTGGTGGTTAAAAGAGACTTGCAATCATTCTGTGGAACACCTGAGGCTGCACCATGGATCACTATTGATCTCCTGACCACTGGAAAAGAAATGTGGCTTGAAAACCTTCTGCCAGCATCAATCAGTTAATGCAATACTCAGTCTTTCAGTTCCCTGAAGTCAGCATCGTTGAGGTTTCTAGTATAATAAGGACATGAAAGAGTATTGGACGTGAGCTCAGTTTCAGAAATAAAAATATTTTACTGAAGTAGCAACCACAGTTGTTTTAGACTATAATTTTCCCACAGGCCAAAGAGAGTCAGTGCTTTCTGTATAGCTCACTGTACTACACTTAAGAAGCCTTAAATAGCATTTCAGCTGTGGCGCTGTTTTCCAGGACAAAATGCTGTGTTTCTCTCTGCCTCAGTTTCCCTGCCTGTGAAATGATAATGTAATCCAAAGCATACTGGAGGAAAGTGCTCCGAAAGAGCTGAATATATTATTAACAGTAACAAAACAAACACTGCTAGTTTTAATATGACTACTACATTCTCAGACTGCACTGCATTTACGTCTGCACACTGGAAATTTCCATTAAAGAAATACAGAAAGGTCAGACAGTCACAGATTCATATGGCATGAAAAAAAATAAAATGGACATTGAAAGAAACCAATAATTCTTGTGATCAGAGCAATCCAGAAAGACAGTAGTCAACCAAGTCCCTCCAATGGGGACTGGGCCAGCATAGTGGCTCTCAGATTTACCACACATAGATCAAAAAGGTATAAAAGACACAAGCCCAGACATACAGGGCAGGGTAGCTTGCTCATATGGTTGCTCTGATAAGGCTTACAGAGAGTGCATGTCCATGCTCAAATAACGGTCTAAAAGAGGGAGCCAGAACACAGCCTGCCTCTGGAAGAGTTTGACTCATGCTGCTGAGTTATTCATGGCATGTGAGTTATGTGGAAGAGATATTTTTATTTTGTTTTGTTTTAATGTTGATCAGAGAATCTTTTCTTTTGAAAACAGCCTTCTAATGCATCAGGACAGCTGCCTGGGATACACCTCATTTAGCAGCAATTGTCTCTGTAATGTTTATAACCCTCCCACTGCCATCTAATATATGGTCATCATTTATCCTCTCATTTGCCTAACACAATGTTAAAATGCCCTTCCAGTGCTTTGTTTTGCTTACTTTTCCATTCCTTTGCTGTCCTCATGTCAGAGATGTTAAAACCTCTTTTGAACAACTGACATCTCTGTGTCGAGGATTTGTGACTGAAGGATGCTTTCTCCACTCTTTACCCTGCAGTCTCTCCCTCCTGTTTAATTACAAGCTTGGGAGTGAGAGACATCATCTATCATTCCTCATTCATTATATTTAATAGATGCACATTTTGGGCTCTTCAGCAAACTGACCAGACATATGGAGCATGTTAATCTGCTTGTGAAGTCTGCCCTTTTAAAATCAACAATGCCACTGTCTCCTCTGCTGAAATCTCAGGAAACAAGGAAAAAAAAAAAAAAAAAGAAAAAAGGAAAAAAAAAACAACAACAACCCCAAACATCCAAACTATAAATGTCCTAGTACCATTCTTAAGGAGCATCTGTGCAGTAGTTTGTCGCAGTCCAAACAGGACTGCTCTGTTGTAAAAGCCTTTGCATACACATGACACAACCTTACATCTTTGCAAGTGGTAAATTGCTCTGTGATTTTTGTTCCTACTGGAAGATGGAGTAATTTCACATATGAGTGAGTTCACTCATAGTCATAAAGTTCCCAGGGCTGGACTTCTGTGCTGATGTATTTTGTCTCTCCATACTGCCTCACACCCTGCCCTCATCATCTAGACCATTTAATGCAGCGACTTTCTTAAGGATCAGATGTCACCACCCCATTTTAATGATGATATTCAGTTAGGTCTCTGCTTACTCACTTGAGAAGCCATGGGATCTATGTACCACATTTAGTGCATCTTTCTAGCTTGGCTTGTGTAGTGCTCAGCGTAGTGTTTCCAGCTGGACCCCATGCTAGGTAAGGTCTTAGGACTCTTCTCCATCTGGAGAAAAAAAAATACAGGCAATTCTGCTGATCAGATACACAAACTATGGCATATTTGAGACCTTCTGTGTGATGAGAGTTGGATAGGAACATAGCCAGAAATTCATGTAATGATACATAAAAACCTAAGCCTCCAAGATCTAAATCAAGAATACAGGCAGCTTCACAGACAACTTTCCACAAGATGATGATCTTGAAACAGAATATAAGCACAAGCCGACTTTTTATTCTAGCCACAACTGACACATGTGGCATTGATACCGTCCACATAGATAAGATTGAAAGCAACAGCTTTTCCCTTCATGTGCCATGATGGATGGTTAGAGGCTTTTCAGGAGGGATAGGTAGGGCAGGTGTGGCAGGGGGGTGGTGGTGTATGTAATACAGGAGCTGGAATGCATAGAGCTTGCAGTTGGTGATGGCACACTTGACAGCCTCTGGGTAAGGATTAGGGGACAGATAAATAAGTGGACATTGTCATGGGAGTCTACCATAGGCCAGGATGGTAACACTGATGAATTTTCTTTAAGGAACTAAAGGATACCTCTAAATCATCTGCCCTTGTCCTTATGGGGGACTTCAACTTGCCAGATGTCAACTGGGAATACCACACAGCTGGTACAAAGAGATCCAGAAGATTCCTAAACCATCTGGACGACAACTTCTTGATACAGGTACTAAGGCAGCCAACTAGCAAAGGTGCCCTCCTTGATGTGTTGCTTGTTAACAGAGAGGGGCTTGTGTGTGAAGTGGCGATTGGTGGCTGCCTTGGCCACAGCAACCACGAAGCAGTCAAGTTTAAAATCTATGGGGACAGAAGGAAAACTGCCAGCAAAACCTCAGCTCTAGATATGAGGAGAGTAGACTTCAGGCTGCTCAGAGAACTGCTTAGTGAGGTCCCCTGTGAAAGAGTTTTTGAAGGTGCTGAGGTCCATCACTGCTGGTCACTTTTTAAGCACCACCTCCTAAGAACACAAGAGCGGGCAATTCCAAAATGTCAGAAGTCAAGTAGGTGAGGCTGACAGCCAGCTTGGCCGTATAGGAATCTTCTTCCAGAGCTGAGGCAAAAAAAGAAAGTATATGGCCAGTGGAAGCAAGGTCAGGTGACACGGGAGGACTACAGAGATGCTGTTTGCCACTGTAGGGAGGAAATTCATGCAGCCAAAGCTCAATTAGAGTTGAAGCTGGCCAGTACTGTGGGGGACAATAAAAAGGACTTTTAAAAATATGTTAACAGTAAAAGACAGGCCAGGAATAACATTGACCTGTTCCCTGATGAGCACAGTCACCTCACAAACAGGGACACTGAGAAAGCAGAGACATTCAATGCTTTCTTTGCCGCTGTGTTCAACACCGATGATGGGCTCTGGGACCCACCCCTCCCAGAACTCCCAATCAACCCCAGTCTTGTGTGGGATTTGCTGCTCCAGCTGGATCCCTATAAGTCTATGGTACCTGATGGGATTCATCCGAGGGTACTTAAGGAGCTGGCTGATGTCATAGGGAGACTTCTCTCAATGATTTTTCAACACTCTGAGGAATCTAGAGAGGTCTCAGTTGACTGGAAGCTGGCAAACATTGTCCCAATTTTCAAGAAGGGCAATAGGGATGACCCCGGTAACTACAGTCTCACTTCACTGCCTGGCAAAATTATTGAGAAGATTGTTCTGCGAGTTATTGAAAAACATCTGAAAGACAACGCAGTCATTGGTCCCAGCCAGCACAGGTTCATGAGGGGAAAGTCCAGTTTAACAAACGTACTTTCTTTTTACGACAGGGTTACCCACCTAATTGACCAAGGGAAGTCAGTCGATGTAATTTTTTTAGTCTCACTTCACTGCCTGGCAAAATTATTGAGAAGATTGTTCTGCGAGTTATTGAAAAACATCTGAAAGACAACGCAGTCATTGGTCCCAGCCAGCACAGGTTCATGAGGGGAAAGTCCAGTTTAACAAACGTACTTTCTTTTTACGACAGGGTTACCCACCTAATTGACCAAGGGAAGTCAGTCGATGTAATTTTTTTAGGTGTCAGTAAAGCTTTCAATACTGTATCTCACAGTATCTTCCTGGACAAAATGTCCAGCATACAGCTGGATAAACACATAATGCAATGCGTGAGCAATTGGCTGATGGGTTGGGCTCAAAGGGTTATAGTAAATGGGGTCACATCGGGCTGGTGGCCAGTCACCAGTGGGGTTCCACAGGGATCCATCCTGAGGCCAGTGCTTTTTAATGTCTTCATGAATGACTTGGATGCAGGACTTCAAGGCATACTATGAAAGTTTGCCAATGATACAAAACTGGGAGGAACTGTTGACACCCTCGAAGACAGAAAGGCCCTGCAGAGAGATCTAGACTAATTAGAGAGCTGGGCAATCACCAATCGCATGAAGTTTAACAAGGGCAAGTGCTGGATTCTGCAACTGGGACAAGTGCATACATACTGGGGAACGAGAGGCTGGAGAGCAGCCCTGTGGAGGAGGACCTGGGAGTTCTGGTCAACAGAAAGTTGAACATGAATCAACAGTGCGCCTTGGCAGTCAAAAGGGCCAATCGTGCCCTGGGGTGCATCCAGCATAGCACAGCCAGCCAGTCAAGGGAGGGGATTGTCCCGCTCTACTCTGCACCAGTACGGCCTCACATTGAGTACTGTGTGTGGTTTTGGGCGCCTCAACATGAAAAATAAAACTACTAAAGAGCATCAAAAGGAGGGCCATGAAGTTGGTGAAAGGTTTAGATGGGAAGCCATATGAGGAGCAGCTGAAGTCACTTCGTTTATTCAGCCTGGAGAAGAGGAGACTGAGGGGAGACCTCATTGCAGTCTACAGCTTCTTCACGAGGGGAAGCAGAGACGCAGGTGCTGATCTCTTCTCTCAGTCGACTGATGATAGGACCTGGGGGAATGGCATGAAGATGTGCCAGGAGAGGTATAGGTTGGATATTAGGAAAAGGTTTCTCACCTAGAGGGTGATCAAGCACTGGAATAGCTTCCCCAGGGAAGTATTTATGGCACCAAGTCTGATAGCATTCAGGAAGCATTTGGACAATGCCCTCAGACACATGGTGTGAATTTTGGAGTTGTCCTGCGCAGAGACAGGAGTTGGACTTGAAGATCCTTGTGGGTCCCTTCCAACTCAGGGCATTCTGTGATTCTATGGTTATGCAAGTGGTTCAGAGTCTTCAGTAAAAACTGGTCTGAATGAACAGGCCCCCAATCATACTTGGCCTGATAGCAGGGAGATCTGTTACACTAATGCTTCATCTGAATCTCATATCCACAGTGCATCATAGACAATACAGATAATCACAGCCATTAAGGAGAATAAAAATTTTCTAGGACACACTGCTGAAGTTCAGTAAACGCAGCTCAGGTTGAATGATCCAGAACAAAATATTTAGTTTCCATCTTTCCTGTTCCTTAACTTCCCCTGGAATAAAACAGATACAGACAGTTCAATGATTTTGAGTAGTTCCTGGAGATTTAGAGTTTGCTTGAGCAATAAAGTTACTCTGGGGCATTAAGAGCACACAAGACTGAAGATGAGAAATTTGTAGAGAGTATGGCAAGCATGAAAACTGGAATAAGAACTATGCTGGTAGTGGATTTATACTGTTTACCTCTCACTAATAATAGAAGTAGTTTGAATAGCTCTGTATCCTTTTGGTATTGTTTTCAGTGTGTCAAGCAACTGTGTCATCTGACAAGTGAGTGCTCCACCTCTAAGTATATTGGTGACATTTGAAGTAGGTCCATAAGAAGCATGTGGCAGTGTTGAAATCTACATGCATGAAGCTTTGGTCTTAAAAGAGATCCCAGAGGGGTTCTGAAAATATCTTAGAGCTTTGATAAGAACAGTGATCCTCCAAGAAAGCAATGCATGGTCTGAAAATGTAAAATGCAAGGTGATACAGTCAAGTATTTCTTCCTGATTCAGCCTAAGTTTACAAGACATTGAAAACTGGTCCTTTATAATGTGCAGTAATGCAAATCCATCTATTTCAAGGGAGTTCCTGCCTACACTGAAAAAAAGAAAAAAGACAAGGACAAAAATCAAAGACTTCGGACACTTTGTTATAGCTGTATGTGATTGATAATTGCTCTGGTATCAACTGCTGCTGAATAAGCCTTTATCTTCCACGGTGAGTAACATTCATTCTTTGGTGAAAAGCTAGACTTACATAGAATTTCAGCTATAGTGTTTGTACAACCATTCTGCTGTAGGGGCTGCTTAGTTTATAAGATGTAAACCACTGCTTTCTACTGCTTTCTTTCAGATAGTTTGACACCGCGTGTTGGCTGCTGGCCAAGCATCAGTAGTGCATAAGAACAGCTGTAGTGAATCAGATCAAAGGACCACCTGACCCAGGAACCAGAATAATGGAGACAATACAAGCTAGACAAACATGTATGGTGTTCCCTTGATATAAACCACCCTGCAGTCTGCAGCCTCGGGACCTCCTGAATCAGAGACTCTATCCACATCTCTGCGCTGAATAGCCCTCAAGAGACCTATCATCCTCTCCAAATGCATCTAATTGCTTTCTGAATCCAGTTATATTTTGCTCCTTGGCATGTTCAAAAGCTTCATTTGTTACAGACTAATAAGCTTAATAAGCGGAAACTGTTTTTATTGAAAGGTTAATGATTGCAAACATTTAAATAGTTAAATCAACTCCTTAGCTGGGACTGGAGTTATATAGGAAGGGAACAACAATCCCATCTCTTCTGGGAAGGCTGCTGAGGATTTTTTGAGGTAGTGTGGGTCTTGTGTCCTTCCTGACTGCTGGGTCTTAACCTACCACTGAGATGTTCCAGCTCACACTATTTCTGCTTTCACTTCTGTTGTGCTGAACTTAGGTCACATTAAGTCCCAAACTGGGACCATTTTTTTTCCCCCACAGGTTGTTTGTATCTCAAGCTACAGTTAGTTTTGCAGTTCTTTAACATCTGTTGCTTAATATTATGTGACTAATTTATCTGCATGAATCAACGCTTGAATTTCTACTGTCTATAATGTTGGTCAATCAATCCATCAACAATTTAACATCTGTGTTTACTTCTTAAAGTGTGTTGTTTTGACCCTTGTTATGGTGTAGTGTTTTCATCAAGTCAAATGATTGCTTTGTAACTGTAAAATACAGCTTTGCATCATGAAACTTGAGAAAAATTATAAAAAGCTAGAATAAGGGACACCTTATGTATTGGATGGCAATCAAAAAGGCCCTACATTTTGGAAATAGTTAAATATCATTGATGATGTCACCTTTGGAGAATTAGAGGGTTTCCCTCTTCCAGGTGATTAAAACAAAAAAAGAAAGGAAGAAGAAAAGAGCATTTTGTGTGGTTTTCTTGCCAGGAACATTGGTTTCATGCACTGCCCAAGTAAGCAAGGGAGTGAAATGAAGACAAATGGCAGTAAAATAATTCCAGAAGTAGCTTCATCATAATGCCTTCATAAGGAAGTGCTCCACTGCACTTGCTTTTAAGTTTAGTGCCTTTCTTGTTGGCTGTTAGATCCCACTTGTTGTTGAAATGTTGGATATTCTGCCTCCTTGTCTTTCCTTCCTGAACTGGCCAACAAAAGCATGTAAATGAAGGATTCTGCAGTCTGTAAGTTGCAGTATAATTTCGTTAGGCACGTTGTTTTATCAGCATAGACCTTTTATATCCAGCTGACTACAAAGATAGCCTATAAAGGCCCGCTTGGAAGGCATACTGAACTCAGCAGAGACTCCCATTGACTTAAATGGGCTCTAGACCAGACCCAAAATGAAATTTGTCTCAAATTGCTAGTTGACAAAGATCCAGGACAGTAGTTTTATTTGGAAGAAGCTGTGAAACAGAGAAGTAAAACGGGCAGGAGCAAAGTAATGGCAAAATAAAGATAATAATTTAAGCTGGTAATTGGGAGAAAGCTGCTAACCAGCAGAGGAGAGCTCTGGAAAAGCCTCTCAGAAGGACTAGCCAAGGGACGAAACCTCGCTGAATACCTGAACATAATGAGACAGTTCCCATAGTTCTCCCACTTGCAACAGCAGGGACCAGACTTCAGAAAGTCTTTTCTCTGGTCCTACTACCATTCATTTGCACTAACCTTCTTCTGTGTGGTTTCAAAGGTCTGGGACTTTTCCTCTTTCTCATGTAAACTAGCTCAGAGGGAGGGAGTGAGGACAGTTTAATTTTTAAAATCTGTCTTTTTTATAATCTTCTAAACACTGGAGGGGGAATGGTGCTGGAATCATTCCATTGGCTTCTGGTATGTTCAGTGCTTGCCTCTTGTAACATCATTTTCCAATCAGCTTTTGTTGGTTTCAGGATGTGGAGGAAGCACAGGACACTAGAAAGCATACGTCCCTGGGATCTGATAAGAACAGGTCCAGTTTCCTGCTCTGCTTCAGGTTTTTTCACTGTAACTCTGAACAGAATCAGAGAAATCTTGCCATATCTTAGCACCCACTCTATGAAAAAACAGTAGACATGTTCCCCCCTCTAAGAAGGGGCCATGGGCAGCTCCAGGGATACCCTAAGTGTCTATAATCTATAGAAACTGAAATATTAGGACTTAAATCATGAGATTGCAGTTGCCTCACATTTATTACTCCTGTTGAGAAAACAGAAATACAGCTTCCATAACTGTGATTTGTTTATGACACAATGCTCCACCCCAAAGGACTCTGGTTCGATTTTAACTGCTAACCAGACTGCAAGGCTGAGAGGCACATCCCATTTCATTTGTCTAAACAGAAGTTGCAGAACCCAATAAATAAGCACTACGTGGAAGGGGAACCATTTCCTTAGGAAACCTGCAAGGATTTTGGCAAGGGAGAGGAGCTGGCCACTAAAACCCAAACTCTTTCAAGTAAGGCAGCAGAGTGAGTAGTACACCAAGGTTGATCCATTATTTTTAAATCTAGATAAATGGTGTTAAGACCTAATCATATTCTGAAAAGAGAGCATTTAAAGTATTGCACTGAAAGCCACTGAAAATAGGAGGAAGGAAATGAAGAAACAAGGAGGGTATTAGTGCTTAAAAGGATGGAAAGGCTAAAAGGGTAGGCTTTTTCCTCTAGCTAAGGAATAGAGAGGAGGCTGTCTAATCTTGCAAAGAAGAAAAACCTGAAATATCCTGAGAGGCAATGCTGCCTGTTTAATGTACACAGCCAGCTGATAGCCAAAGGCAACAGAAGAAAGGGAACAGCAGAAAGCTGAGATTCAGTGTGAACAGAAACCTAAAAGTTAGGGAGCCTGCAGGTATGTGGTTTAACTAGACCACTAAGGATTAAATCAGTACACATACCATCAAGCTGCAGCCATTGTCTTTAGGCACTTATTTTGCCCACTGCAAATGCAAATTAGTCTTAACCCTTTTCTGGTGTCAGCTAAGCCACATTAAAATTCAAATTCCTTTGCATTTTCTGCAGGCACACCACCACCCGTCACTGGCGCGTGGCTATGTGAGCCATGAATCTCAGGCATGTGATAGAGCTATCAGTCACAGAATCCCATAATCACTTTACTACACTCCCTAGTTCTGGAGGAGTGCCTGGTACCACATGGGGCTTAGCGAACGGTCAATGCTTCACATGCTTGGAAGAGATTCATTTTGCTGCAGGTCCCATTGGCTATGCCTAACTCCAGAAAAACATCACAGGGTTTCTCCTGATTTCTTCATCTGGGAAACTCAGTCCTTAATGGAACAGTCCGCAGTATTACTGGAAGCAGCAAATTTGACATGTATGTGGTTTGGCAAGTTTTCCTCTTGTATAAATGAGTTGGGGATTTGCTTTAGCACCTGCTGCTCTTTTCACAGTGCCAATTTATACCTCAGTAGGAATGTTTCCATATAATGCAGTTGTTTAAGGAAGTATCTTAATTTTGCAGTGCTTATCTATCTACCATTCCAATCACGCAAATGTTTTGGATGTTGCTCCACTCAAATCTATACCATCCGTTAAATTATTCTGATATGCAAGTATTTCATAACCTCAGTTTTGTTTCTTTTAATAACCTGCCTATCCATAGCATTATCTGAAGAGTTAAAAATCAAAACAACTCATACAAAAAAAAAATTGAATAAGTTCTTTCTTTTGCTTCCATATATCCCCGCAAAAGCTTAATTAACTGGGATTATATTAAAAGATTATTTAAAGACATATAGATTTGGAATATTATGCCTGAAAAAGTCTAACATAATTAAAAAGCAATTAAGTAAATGCAGATGTTGAGCTTGCCACTAACTCCATGTCTGAAAACTGTCTGAAACCATCAGCTTAAGTACTCTTGGCTGTCCTGGAACCAGAAAGTCTTGGCTGAATTGTAACCCTGTTTGTTTAATGGATATTATGTACAAAACGAATGTTTCCAGTGATAGGGCTTTAAAAGTGAATCAAAAGCTCTTAAGAAACTGGATTCCCGAAGATGTTACAGACACAGAGGAAGCTACTGAACCCAGTAGGCACTGAATTGATGGCTATGCAGGGAGAAGACAAGGAAATGGAAGCAACGTACTGCTGCTTTTTCCGGTTGCCGGAATTTAGTATGTAATGTCTTAAGGATCCATCCACCATTTGTCTGTTTGTATTTTATCCCTAGTACAACTTTCCTGCGCTTTAATCTTGTCAGTATTCAAGGAGCTACAGGCTTAAATACACAGCTTTGTCTACGGAACTATCCTGTGTGCAAGGGACTTGTTTCTCATTCAGTTTTTCAGTATGAGCGACTTCTGGATGCCTATTAGTTTTTCTTACTTTTTCCTCACAGTCACAATTGTGCCACGTGCCATGCTCCCACAAGCAATTTGTATTGAACTGCAGCACAGACTAGCAACTGGAATCAAACAACAGCCCTGAGAGGTGGGTCACAGTGCAGCGGAGTTGGAGCCAAAGGCTTAAATTCATCCTGCCTCTCTTTGGTGTCTAACTTAAGAGTTTAATTTCTTCTAGTGTCAGGAGGTACTTAAAAAGGTTCTGAGAGATTGGCCAAGCTTTGCAAGATCTTCTAGAAGTGTCTCTCTTTCTCTCTTAATCAATAGAAAAGAGAACTTGGGATGAACCGGCTTCCAGTGTAGGAGATACAGTATAGTATCTAAAGTCATGTGGAAGTATCTGGAGTCATATGGAATGAACCTGGGCTGCAGTCAGCAGCTGAGACACCTTGGAAGCTTGCACTTCTGAGGCAGTGTGTGCTGGACAATGTGTTAGAGAAGAGCTGGACACTCATATCAGACAATATCCTAGCACAAGTCATTACAATTGTCACTGATACAAGACTGCCCACAGACCCAAAACACAGTCCTGCACTTCCAGTAATCCCATTTCTAGGGGATTACCATGACTGAAGGTGGAGAACTCCTTCTACTATAAAAGGTTTTTTTTGATGAAGGGCTATTTGCAATCTTTGCCAGCCTCCTGCAACTAATGACCACAGTAGCAAGACTTCCAATGAAGGGACTGAATAAATATGAATGAAGAATCATAGTAAATCAGGCATTGTTTTCAGTCAGAGCCACCATAGCAAGGTAGTCTTACTTTGCTCAAGCAAAGTCACTTATCAGTCACTCTTAATTTCACCCTTATCAAGATATCACCAAGCAGACCTTAAAAACGGAAGGAAAAGTAGTTCAGAAAGAAAATGTAATTTAAATCTCTTCCAGGAATATTGCACTTTTCCTCATTCTCTGACATGATAGACCCCTTATCAGTGTAGACACTCAAGGTCTTTCCCATCTATCTGTCACAACTACCAAGGAATTAACTTCATCCAATCATCTTTTTTAGTCTAACTGCTTAAGATATTCTGTACAGCTCCTCTCTGGTGCGAAGCATTATGCACAAAAACTCTCTCAAATCAAAGACATGGGAGTAAAATAAAAGCAACTGCTGTCAGACCCATAAAAACCCTTTCCACATAGAAATAAGCATGTGGATACCAAACCAGGAGATCATGCAGTCATTATTAGTGCTTATATTAAATGAACTACTTTTCTGGTTGCTGTTCTGTTTGGTTGGGTTTTTACCTGGAAAGTAAGAGATCTGGCACTGGAAAGCTGTCGGGACACTTACTTCTGCAATAATAAGGAAAAAAGTAACAAGTGACTATTTTTTTGGAAGGTAGGGGGTATATTTAAAGAGATGTCATTCTTAGACAGTGAGAGCAAGACCGCTACTCATCAGAAACACTCAAGTGAAAAATGTTTTCCCAGTGATTTTTCTTTTTGAGTCATCCATAAATTCCTGATCACAGGAAAAGCCTGGGTGTGTCTGAAATATACTGTTCAAAACTTGTTTGTTGATTTTCCTGTCTCCTGTAGTTCTGTGCCCTGTAGAACTGAAGCATTTCTCGAGGAAACTGAGACTTTCAGATGTCTCGGCTGACTAGGTAGCTTTCTGCTTTGCTTTGCTTTTAATTAATGAAGCTCCTACCTTACTCGATGTCAAGTTCCTGAACCAACTCACTCCACCAAGTCTCATCTTCCACTTTTTTTTTCATCTTGTTTTACTGAGAGAAGGAGGGGACCATTGCTCGGCCCATGCATTCAACACATCACTGGAGTTGACCCAGATGTGGTTCAGTCCCAGAATTAGCTTACATAGCTCTGTACAGCTGTCCACTGCTATCTCCTTCTGGTTTTGCATTTCCTTAAAAAAACACTGGGATATACAGACCACAAGGAGGACATCAGACATTCCAGATGGTGGTTCAAAAAAGCAAATACATATAAACATCTTCTATGCAAAAACCTATGAAGGCTGTGTCTACCTAAGCCAAAATCTTTTATGTTGAGTCAGCCTCCCAAATGACTCAAGATTATGACCAAAGATGGCACATCCCTTAGATCCGCAATGGGTATCAGAGACTATGGCGAAAACACACAAGAGGTAGCTGAATGCCACTGTCTGCAGCAGACAAATGTAAGTGGATTATGTGCAGGTGAACGGATGTGAAATCAGTAGTCCCTAAGATGATTCAGGAAAGCTGGCACATCATCATGCATCTTGCTTGACTTGCCAGGACTAAGGGCATTTTGTTAGAAATCCAATGCAAAAGACAAGCAGACAAACTGAACAAATTATTCGTTTTTATAGAAAACCGAGAGCTAGAAATTGGATTATGACAAATATATTTCTGTGTATCCACAGAGTTCCCATGGTATTAACAAACTTTTTTTTTTTTCTTGTTTGTGGAGTTCCTTGTGATTTAGCAACAATGCTCCTCAAAGCTATCCTTTTATCACGGAGACATGATTTAAAAAGTGTTCTTATCCAGGCTGCATCACACCATGTTTTTCACTTTTCTTCCTACATCCAGAATATGCAGTACAGGTTGAGTTAGCAACACATGCAGTTCTTCCCTTGTCACCTGCTCCAAATCCCACTTGTCTCTCCAAACGAATGTGTAAAACCCAACCACACAAATCACTGAACTCCCTACGCAGTGCAGTCAGGCACTTGTTTATTCCTAAGTGATGCCATCCAAGTGAAGGGTTTGAAACATGCGATACTATCCTCCACCAGATGTTGGGCTGGTTTAAATGCAAATAAACACCCGAAGGGAAAACAAGACAATGGAATATAATACACTGCTGAGATATGGGCTAGATTTGTGCACAACCAAACTTTCTTGTGGTTTCAGGATTTTTTCAAGTTTCTTTCCAGAACAATTTCACTCTTATCCCCTTGTGGTGGTACATCCTGCTGAGTGCAATATTCTTGCAAATTTCCCGATTTTCCCTTCACTTGCTCATATATATCCTCAGAGTAACCAGGATATATATTTGTCTATGAATTTTTACATTCCCTGCTGGAAATGTTTGTGTTCCCTGCGTAGAGCAGAGCAGCAGCTCCTCACTGCCACAGAGTCTGCAGAGGACAGAACAGAGAGCTGAATGCAGTGGGTTTTCTGCTGTCTACCATCAGTACTATCACTCAGGGTGAACCTGCAAATTTTTCACCCAATGTCTCTTCTCAGATGGCTGCCAAAAGCCCTACCTAAGATTGATCACTCTTAGAAGATTAAAAATTGGACTGAAAATCAGGTGACTATCTGGAGACCCTTTACATGGGCACACAGCCTTAGGGGACATGGGAGGACAAGGCAAAAGATGACATTCCTTCACATCAATTTTCTTCCATACAACAGAAGGAGAAGGACAGGATGAGAAAAGGAGCTTTCCCTTCATATCTTTTTGTTCCTCTCAAAAATATCCCTCCTCCCTAATCTTAACATTGCGAAAATGCTCTTTTGCCACTTCTGACTTATGTACACTTTCTGATTCTTTGTTCGCTCCCTCCCCCTATTCCCAATTATGTAATCACATAAAGTCCTGTTCTTCAGCTTTCCCTTCCTCCTCCTCATTCAGTCTGTGCCCAGTTTTTCATTTATCTTTTCCTAGGTTCCCTTCTCTAGTCTTAGACCCACCACCAGCAAAATCAGTCTCCCTTCCATTGACAAAATATCTATTAGGAGATTTACACTTGGGATTGCAGACATTTGAGGAAGATGTCTGGCTGTCAAGAAAATTCAGAACAAAGACATACATTGATCACTGGGAAACTTCCTCTGAACACACACACACACAGAAAAACCTGAAACTAAGCTGAGATCATTCCATTCATTTTTAATGACTGAAAGAAGTTTTAGGAGGTACAAAGTAGGGGATGATTTCCAATAGAAAGAAATACTTAACACTGCTTCTTATGCTGGGTTTCTGCAGGCAGCTCCACATAAACTGAACAAGCTACAAAAATAATTGCTCAAGGGAAAAGAAACTTTGCAAGGGTTTCTAACCATGGCTAACCAGGACAGAGTGCAACAGCATTTCACTTTTATGATACTTACTTAAGGTTTGCACTTAAAAGACTTCCATCACTCAGATTATTTCAGACAGGCACTCATGGAACACTATTCTAATGAGAAGGGGAATTAATGCAGAAGTACACCACTTCATCTGCTGGTCTAAAACAAAATTCTAAATTCCTGCCGTGACACTGAGCTGATTTATCTCAATTATAGAAACAAACAACATTGTGGTGAGAGGACAGGCTCCTTCTTATATGCCTGTTTATTGAGGAAATCATGAAAGAAATAGAAATCAGCAGAAAAATAACATGATTTATTTTCTTTTAATTACTAGCATGAAATACAATACAGTATAATGTTTTGCAAAGGTTTTAGATGGCCTCTTGCTAAGGATAGTGTTTTAAGCATTCTACAAAGGCTTAAACAAATGAACAGATTTATTAAATAAACAGATATGCATAGATTTTTTTAAATTATGAACTATGTTTTAGAGAGCCATGAGTAAATGAGAAAGTGTGGCATCTTGATCTAATTCCTGAAAAAAAATTCTCTTTAGGTCAAATTTGCCTTTTAGGCTCTATGTCCCCCACAACACAGTGTGGTTTGTCCTCTTGAAGAGGGTGGTTATGCTATGCCAAATGATGGTTTGTGAAAATCATCCCGTTTAGGAACATAAAATGCAGAGGAGAAAAGGAAAGCACAGGAACTGAATCACCTGTGAAACAGGCAGACCAAAATTACAAACTCAGACCCCAGCATTACTTTGATTTTTTTACAGGAGGATTATTTTGCAGATTGCTTTATCAAAAAAGGCATAGACAAGACCCATCATTGAATTTTTTTTCTAGATGTGCTTTCATTGTGTAGAAATTCCTTGTTCTCTTTTTAAAAATGTGTGAAATTGCTGCTAAAAACACAGAAAATAATACAAATTAAAGCAATCATTGTCTGTGGCTTGCAGAGCCACTGGGCAGCCTGCCTTAGGGGGTTTGCCAGGAAAGGAGCAAATGTAGGGTCTTGATTAATTGGGGTCTTAAAGGTGAGATGGAATAGAGAAGCCTAACAGGCAAATACATGGGGATACAATAGGAAAAGAAAATTCAATCACATGAATAGCTATCCCTTCTGGATGTTAAAGTATCTCTGCTTGGGTTTCAAAGGTTTTGTCAGGTGGATGCATCTGATCTTTGGCTACCAACTGTGATCTAACACCCTTTGAAGGTGGAGCTATTATTTTTACCAGGTATTTTCACAAAGGAATGTACTTTCTGAAAGGAAAGGAAATGATAGTAATAAGGCCATTTGTGATATGTTTCGGATTGCTATGAATTTTCCATAAAAGTGAAAAGGGGTTAATTTCTGAAAGAAAAAAAAAAAAAAAAAGAGCACTGTTTCTATTATATTGTTGAGTTTGTTCTTCTTGACCAAATGGAGGCTCAGCAGAGAATGCAGGTTAACATTGAGAGATTTCAACACTTGCCTGCCTCCAGTCATTACTAAAATAAATACTTTCTCTGCATATATTGAAAAAAAAAGTTTCGTTGTTTCATTGAATCTTGCATTATTACAGCTGCCACGATCCATTTTCATGCAAGGAAGTTGCTCACAGCATGACTGTGCTGGGGCCTGTACTGGATGTTGCACAGCACCAGGCAAATCCTCCAAAGGGTATATTCTTTGTTTGCTACTAGAAAACACTGGCACAAAAGGACTGAATGAGGCACTCAGTTTGGGTTTCTGAAACAATCTCTCAGCTCCTTTTCCTACCGAGGTTTAAACTCCCTCTAGTGAGTTTTGAAGTCACCTGCGGGAATTAGTCATCCGATGGAAGAGTTTTCTCTTTGGGTTTTGTAAAAGAGGAGGAATTGAGCTGCAAATCACTATTCTCTGTTCCAGCATGTGGAAGTGGGAACTTCATAATGAGGCAAAGCAATTTTATTTATGCTTACAGAAGGGATTGAGGGTGGGAGTGGGGACAGCACCTTTGGATGTCTTCATTTTGGCTGTTGCTGGAGGAGTTGACACTGCACCTGATCACTTCCCCACCTCAGGACTTCTCTGTGTCCCACAGGGCTCCTTCCAGCTGCCACTGGGTGCCCACTAGCTCCCTGTCCCCATTTCCAGCCACTGAGATCACCCAGCTCAGTTCTGTCTGCAAATGAAGAAAAAAAGGAGTAGGGTTTTACATAGTTTTCACTGAAGTTTTCTCGCTGTCTTTCATGGCAACCCAATGAAGGATACGGTTCAAAAATATTCAGTGCATAAATAGGGATCTTGAAGCATGTTACACTTGGAAAGGAAGCCTAACACCTTCTAGAAGTTAAATGAACCAACAGAAATTTCAGTGAATTTTAAAAAAATTGACAGCCTGACCCTAAATATTATTCTCTTTTTTTTAAGTGGGGAAATGATTCCTTTACTGAATCTTGAAATCTTTTGTAAACATCTTAGTGTAGAGCAAACTTTGTTATTTCTTCCTCCATACCATTGGTGGTTGTAACTATGCAGCACCTTAGCAGGTGGCAAATTCATAAGCCCAGAAAAAAAGAGTAAGAGAAAGAAGGAGAATAATTCACGGTCTCACTAAAGGAAACAGCCTCAGAAACAGCTTGCTAGGGGACAACTGCCATGGACTCCCAGCCTATGTCGTACATATTTCAGATCCATCAATATTTTCCTTTACAGAGGCACCAACGTGGGAGTACTGAAAGAAAGAGGAAACAAGCAGGCTGTGTCAGCTTGTCTGGCTTCCTGGAAAGTGCTAAATTGCTCAAATGCTGCTGGGGCCTTTGATGAACACACAGCTCCGGGAAACCAGCTCAGCCTGTCTCACTGATGGACTTTATCTCTGCAGGTACAAAGCACCCAGTTTATAAATATAGCATAATAACATTGGCACCTATGAGCCAGGTGCCCCAGAAGCCATAGGTAGTTTTTTACCTTACATGATATTTCTTTATTTGAGATTAATTATGGAGTAGTTTATGGGTCTTCTAGTTCTATGTCTTTAAGATACAATGACCAATTTTTTTTTACAGCCTTGTCCCAAAATCATGAGAATTATTAGGTCTATAATTTGTAAAAGAGTGAATCACATGAATTTCACATGACTTCTGGAGATGAGGTGTCACGAAAATCATCAAGTTACTCTGAGATTCATTAGTGTTATGACAGGACCAGTCTCCATAAACCTGTCAGTAAATTTAAGGCCAGGTCTAAGGTCGAGCAAACTAAACAAGTGCCTCAGGCAGGAGCCTGCAGAGGGTTATAAAATGGTTATTGCCTACTCAGATGATGTCAGTGCTGTGGAAAGCTGGGCTGACAGCTGATGGTTGGGCACGTAGCAGCCCTGGAAAAATCTGGCAATTGCCCGTGGGTGAATCAGCTCCCAGTTGTGTTAAATGAGAATAGGGTTTAGCCAGCAGGCCCTCACCTGAACTCCCCTGATAAGTCTGAGCAAGAGCATCTTCTGAGAAAGGTCTTCACTTAGCTCTGCTTCTGCTGTTCTTTGAAAACAAACATCTCTCCCTTTGTTACTTTCTCCCCCGTAATTTAAAGTTCATTTTGGTGTATGTAGAGGAAATTCTTGTCCCACAGCAACAGGTAGATTGAAGGTATGTAGAACAAGTAGATGTTTTTTGTCCTGTTCATCCTGAAAGGAAAAGAGAAAAGATAACACATCTGTAAAGGAGAGAAGTGGTATTAGTGGGTATATTTCTGTCAGTATTAAGTTGCATGGAGAATAAAACTGTTTCTGTGAGAAATCTCTCAGTGTCTTCCTCTTGGGTATCAAACAAGCAAAGTGACAGGCTGTGAAACACAAGGTACTGCTTGCTTTCATTAGGGCTTATTTCCCATTACACCTTATTTGAGATCAACTTGCTAATTCAAAATGGCATGGGCAGAGCTGTAGAGTGTTTTCTCACATGTCTAAAGATTTGGGGTTTTCTTTTTGCTTGCTCTTCCTCACAAATTTTGGACCTGTTAAATAGAGATTCACAAGGCATTATTACTGCTCTGCTCTGCGGACATCTATGAATCCTACAGCTACTCCACTAGCTGTATCTTGCCTTTCTCCCAGTTAATCTAAGCTGCACAGACAAGCCATATCAATCAAACCATGCTCGTAAGCTGAATTGCTTCCAGCCACATGGCAAAGGTAAGGTATCACCATCTTCCTACAGTAACCAAGCCTCCCTGCTAGGGCACAGAGGATAAAACCAAAGCCTTTCTGTCCCTTTGCTTGCAGGTCAGCACTTGCTTTTTCAGTTTGGCCACAGCCCAGGTCCTGCTATCAGCTGAACTGGCCGTGGATCGTGGTTCACACTGTCTGGCATGTGGCCCCAGATTCTTACACATGATAGCAGGCTGCCGCAGAGGTGAAGACATCAGACACCCAGGGCAGCACACCCTGGGCACAGCTCCCACCAGACATGCCTATATGGGTGAGAAGCCTTGAGATGGCTCTACCCAGGGGAGGTGAAGGCATGTCTAAAAGACAACCTGTGAAAGACCTAATAGACGGTCTTTCTGGCAGATATTTGAAATGACATGGAAGTTATTACCACTCACACTTCCTAAGGTTTCCTTCAGACGCCAGCACTGCAACGAACGCTTCTGCAATACAAACGCAAGTGGTGGTGACTGCAAAATAGAAATATGCAGTGGTGTTTCTATTAGCAGGTGTTCTAGTGATGTTGTAAGTAGACAAGTTTTAATAAAAAGAGTCTTACAATCAATGGTGGCCAGCCCCTTATTTTGTTTAAAACTATAAAAACATCTGGTTGCAAACTTGATTTTACTGAAAAGAAAAATCTATGATCAACAGAAATCAAAACTGTTTTGATGAAAAAATGCAAAGTTTATGTGAGAAAACTAAATGCTTGATTTTCTGGATTTCCATCCAATTTAAAATGGAAATGTCTGTTTAATCAAGAAAATATTTGGAGAAAAAATTCTCAGCCATCTGTATTCCTTGATGGCAGATTCTTTTTTTCCCTGAAGAGCTTGTTTCAACATCAAGTTGTGTTGGAATAAGTTACTCAGGACCAACCATACTCTGGATAGCACCATGTGTGAATATTCTTACTCATTAAGAGTCCTATACATATCTGCATGGATCTTGTGTTAACTCCACAATTCATGGAGCAGGGACAGGAATAGAGGGGACACTGATGTGATTTTCTCAGGAGTTTCCTCCATGACAAGTAGGAGATCAGGCTGCAAAATTAATTCTCTTTAACAATGAGGAGATAAACAAGATGGGACAAGAAGACTCCAGAAAGGGGAAGCTTTTTCTTTTCCTTGATGTGAGAAAGAAGAGTCAGCCTCTGCTCCTTTCCTACAAGAGCTTTAGAGAGCATTTGAGCCCCTTAACCACTGTGTGGACTCCTCTGGAAGACCTCTCTTTTTGCAAAAATCCCTCTTAAGTCTCTCTCTTCTGTGTTAGAAACGGAGATACCCTGCTTTATGCCATCCTCCCCCTTTCCTACACTGTTCCCTGCGTCCCATGGCTTCATCCATTCCTGAAAGCAATTGCTCTGTTACTGACAGTGTAAGTAAGGGCAGCTGGAGATGGCTCCTGCTGTGACAGCAAAGGTGAGGGTGTTCCCAGCCACATGAATGGGTCTCTCTGATATGATCTATGCTTCTTACCACCCAGGGAGAAGGACGGTGTTTGAAACCTGATGGCATCATCGGCTCCATGAAGTGTCAGCATGGCGGTGTTCAGCCGTAGGTCAGGCTTCCTGAGAGCTGACTGTCACCCACTGCTGTCTCCCCAGACCATCTGTGCAAATAGTCAGTGGTTATCTGCTCTACCAAGTCACCCCGATGTTGGGGGTCCAAATTGCTTCAAGGGTGCTCTTCAGACCTGACCAGGACTGCTCCACCAGTGACACCCAGACATGCAGAAAGGTTTTAGAAGACATTCTCACAGTGCTTCAGAAATGCAAATGGAGGTATCCTCTCCATATCTAATCCCCTGCACCACCACTTAAACCCTCCACAATATCACTTGGTTAGAGAGCTTGGTTGTTCTGTTGCAAACAAGATCTGAACGAGAAATCTGTTTTATGTTATTTACTTTCTTTTCATTACACGTTGACCAGAGCACCCTGCTCTTTTGACATGCAAACCTATCACCTGCCTTTTAAACTTACCCCCCCTCCCTCCCAAAAAATGCCTCTGATAATCACAAAAGCAAGAAAATACGCACGTATGCTTTCTGTTAACTTAATATTTAATAATATTTTCTGCTCTGATTTTATTTTGTTAGTCTCTTTTTACATTTAATTTGGCATCTGAGCAATTGAAATTATGTTCTATTTATGCTTTTTAGCAAATGGTTTTGGCTTTGAATTCTTAACATGTCATTCATGGTTATTTATTCTTGCATTTCGTACACATCCAGCTTGTCTGCTTTGTAACTTCCAAATGAGAATATTATAAATGCTTGGAGGCTTATTAGATCTTGGACTTTTTTTAAAAATTAAAATATGAGACACTTTTTTAATATTCAATTTTTCATTTATCTCAACCAATGACTTACCAGGGTGCATTGTAGTTAATGTACTGAGGAGAATATTTCCTCTGTGTGATGATCGGGGGGGGGGGGGGGGGGGGGGTG
>NW_009612166.1:136754-146760 GCF_000690535.1 Cariama cristata
TTTCTTTCTATGTGTTTGTGTGTCTGTTGATTACTCTTCAAGATCTGCCATTTTGCATATGAACCCTACATTGGCACAGGCATATTGACCCAATCTCTTTCTTTAAGTAAAGGATCTGATATCCAGCAAAGAAGTTGCAGCTGTCCAAGGCCAAGTACCTTGAAGAAATTTACAAAAAGCCCTAAAATAGGAGCATGGAGTAAAAATTACTCAGTGACATGGCCTGTTTTGAAACAAATAGACATGAAAGTCGCTTCTGACATCAGATTATATGCAAGTGGGAAATCCAGCACCTTGGTAATTGTGAACCATGCTTTTCTGTAAAAGTAGCTTCATTAACCCCTGGAGTAAGCAAGGAAGCAACAGGAAAGCTCAGGCCTAAAATGTTAGAACTAAGGCTGCCTCCTTTACTCATCTCCAAAAGCATCTTACTCTGCTAATATTTCCCCTTGGCATAGAAGAGCTGCTGCTACAATTCTACTTGAGTAAAGTTCTAGAACTTCAAGAATGACTTTGTAAAAAGTTACTGGGGAAAAAATGAAAATATGAGAAATAGAGACTTCTGAAATTTCCTTTGAAAGGTTGTCCTGATTTACCATACAGACAGCATGACTCCGTCATGGCAGTGATGTAAAAATACCTTTGCTGTCTTGTGGGGTAATACCAGAGTTGGACAGTGCTCGTTAATCACATCCTCTCCTCAGATCCTCTGGTGTTTTTACTTGGTGTAATTTATAATGTAATGTCTTAAAATCCTCCTCCAAGTTTGCAGGCAAAATTCCTCATTTTCAATCCTAAATTGTCACGTCCTACTAACAAACAAAGTTGATTACATCATGTCCTGTCACCTTCAAAAAACAGCTAAGCTCTGCCCATGCCATGAGAGCATTTGACAGTGTAGACAACTATCATTATAGGCTTCTCTTACTTTTTCAGATTAAATAGACCTCATTTCTATTGCCTTTCTCTATAGGTCATATTTCCTCAACCTCTTATTACCCATGTTGCTTTCCTTTGGACTTTCTCCATTTTGTCTAAATGTCTGTTAATGTAGGATGTCTAAAATTATACCCTACTGCAAGACCTCCTGAGAGCATTGAAATAATTAGATCACAGGTCCTCCAAATTCAGCAATGGGGTAAAAAAAAAGGTCTGGTGAAGGTTATTAAGTACAGAGAGACCACCTTCCCTGAGCTTTAAATTGGTGGCCAAGAGCCTGTTTTGGAAAGTGGTCTACCTTTTTAACAGCAGTGTGCTACTGAATCCCATTCATCTTGCGGCCTACAAAAATCCTCAGAGCCTGACCTGCAGCCTGGCTGCACAGCCAGCTCCTCCTCATTGCACTTTACTGAGTCTGCTTTTTTCCTTCTCACTGGGGTATCTTGCACATATCTATTCAGAATTTAATCCGATTAATTATAGACCAGCTCCCTCCTACATAAACATCATCTTCCAAAGACAGAGAAATGAGCTGCTTCTTTCCATAGGGAAATTGTTCCCCTGTCACACATTTAACATATCTTTCTAAACCTCAGTTGTGAACACAGTGAAGGTCCTGAAAAACAGAACCTTTCCAACAGGGTCAGTAAATACGCTGTGTAATTAAGATGTGTAAAACAAAGATCTACAGGTCTGGCCATCTGTTTTGACTTGTCTGGCTAGGACAAGTGCCCCACAACAAGCCTATGTTTAACACTTGGATGTGGTCTCTGGTTTGTCAATGCTCATGTCCATCTGTTTGGAGGGCATGGTGCCCATTACACGTTGCTTAGGCACTTGGCACTGCTTTGGGCATGGAGAGGCTTGTGCAGGCAGTCCACACAGGCTTGCTGGGTTGCATCTGTTCTTCTGGATCTCCCACTGATGTGTTTCCTGTCTATGCCAGCACGGTTGCCACGTGTCTAGTGTTTGCTTCATGTCTGCTGGAAGGCCTCTGCCAAGGAAAACCAACAAGGAGCAGAGAGAGACTTGGAAAGCAAGACAGCAGCTTGTGGCAAGTGACTTTCTTGGGCTGGGCTATAGGGACCTCAGCTGAGTGAGTTAAACCCAGAAGCACCCTCCTCAAAAACACTGGTGCTGACCCAGGCTTGATAGAAGGGTTGGGTATTGGGAGAGATGACAGCAGAGCCTTCAGAGCTGTCACCCCAGATGGAACCTTGTCACTGTAACAGAGACCCACATAGTCCTGTTGACTTTATACCTAGAAACCATGTCCCAAGGGCTTTTCCACAGATCCAACCTCTGCTCTAACCAAGTTCATTATGGGATTGATTTTGTGCTCTTAGATACCACCTGAGTTAGTGTTGGTCTACTTGAAAACATAAGAATGACCATAATGGATCAGAAAACAGGGCCATCAAACCTGGTATCTTTTCTTTATCCCTTTGCCCAGGTGTGAACAAGAACAGCAAGCGCAGGATACTACTGGCCAGAAAGCCTTACCTTCCAGTGACCAGCAGCACAGACACTCCGTGAGCCAGAAGTATTATCTTCATATTTCATAGCTCTCAAAGGATTTCTACACATCAATTTGTACAGTTGCTTTTGAACATGAGTCAGTCTGAATAACCAGTTTCCATGACAAGAAGTCCCACCTCTGAAGTACACAGTACCTGAAGAATGACTGCAGTCTACCTATACCCAGGACAGCAGAAAGAATGCCTGTTTATTCCCTTTGTACCTCAGCATCCTTGGTGCCTAAATGCACTATTTGTTTCCCAGGGTGCTGGGTCCTTGGCAGTGCCTGAAATATACAGATGCTATAAACTCAGAATGCCTCCCATCCACGGAGGTTATTGCTCTTGCTTGACCTACACTTTGTATATCCTTGGCTACACAGTGATTCAGATTCAGAAGGAAAAAGAGCAAAGTTGCTTCCTTCACTCTGCCCTCAATGTCTGTTAAATCAGTGATCAAGCCCAGGTTAGGAAAACGTAAGTTCAAATCTAGGCAGGCTGAGGAGGGCTAATGACTCAAGTCTTGCAATTCTTAGGCAGGTCTTTAAGCCATTTGTTGGAAAGGTTGGGACTTTTTGCACTTCTTCCCTGAGCAAGAGCTGAAAAAGGTATTTTCCTTCTGCAGTCAACATGAGAGTCTGAATGCCAACATTATCGGCAACTCAGTTAAATGTAGGAATCTCTCCCTGTGCCACAGTTAAAATAATAACTACTGTGATTGCTTATTTATACATCAATGCTGTTTTGCAGCCCCAGCTGTGCAGCTAGTGAGACAAGAACTTACAAGCACAGAATAAGAAGGTAAAGTTTTAAAAGTATATAATCACTACTGGTTTTGTTCCAGAAGCATGTCAAGTTTCTATCTGCAGCTACAGGGCTTTCTCCTGGAGGTTGCTTATGCCTATGTTAAAAGCCTATTCACCCTACCTATATAAGAATTGAAGTATTTGCAGAAGGTCATAAAGGTTTGTGTCAAACTCAGAAATTCACCCCAGGTTTGGCTCGGGTTTGAATAACAATATTGCTGTGTCTGCTTGTACAAGGGGAAGCTGCATTCAGTATAAAAATTCATTTAGGCATGGAGTTTGTCATTGCTGATAAAGAAAAAAGGAGAGATAGCAAGATAAAAGCCTGTTTAGACATGAGATGTTACTAGACATCCTGTGTGCTGTCCACAGCCTATCTAGGCCAGAGAGGATATAATACATGCATAAAAATGAGAGGATTTTGACAGTCTAGTTATGATATTTCTCCAAGTAATGCACATTGACTTAGCTGCAGGTCTCTCTGACTCAAGCATCTGGTGTAGATTTGTCACAAAAATTAGATTTGGCCTCAAAGCTGGAGTGACACCTGAAACCTTAACTTTGATAAAGATGGTAGGATTTGAAGAAGACGTACTATGGCCACAAGAACAAGAAAGGAGGCTGAATTTGTTGAAGAGTTGTCACCTTTGTTTTTTAATGGCCTCCTTTGAATGGCTGCTGAGCTGGGAAGTTCAGTCTATGCTTGCACAGAAGATTCTACATCCATCAAAAGTGTCCATTTCTTATTTAAGTGTTTGTTTAAGGTAGAAATTACCAAGCTTGGAGGCTGCTGCTAAAAAATCTGAGCAATCTTCCATAATTTGAGGATTAAGGTAAAGGAGAAGATAAAATTGAGATGCAAAGGGAACCGCATTCTGAAAAACAGTCCCAGTGTAGAGATTTCAAATGCCAGCAACATCTGAATGGCACAAACACCCTTTTTCTGTAAGACTGCACGGTTCGGGGTTGCTGGCCCAGTATCCTGTCTTTAGCAAACTCCTACCCCCCACCCTGGCTAGTCAGATCACAGCTTCATCACTTAGACATTTATTTTGCACTTCATTCCCGTCCCCCTCCCCACTTTGCTTCTCTTCCTTTTGTCAAATCTTCTTGATTTAATGAAAACCATCCATTGATCCAAGAAATTTTTAAAAGAACCAAGCCCTGAAAGCAATCAACATGAGCAGCTCCAAAAACAGTCTGAACAAAAGAGAAGTATTTGGAGTTTGTGCGTTTGTTTTTTAAATTAGGGTAAATGTTTTCCATTAAAGTTTCCAAATAGAAATCCAGAAAACAAGGAGAGAAAATAATAGTAAAAAAGAAAATGCAATTACATTCTGTATTTCTTGGAATAGAAGCAATTTCAGTTATTGTACAGATTAAATTCCCTCCTGAGGTATACACAGAAATGCCAGAGATTTAGCAAAGGACAGTGCTGAGAATGCCTATCACACCACAGTGTATGTCTTCAACTTTTTGTCCTATTCTTCCCAGGTTACTGTCAACAGTTATGGGAGAGATACTTACTGGGAAAAAGTGAAGGCTAAACCAGATGTGGATACTGAGTTCCTTATTAGTCTAAAATTTGGTTCTTCCATTCCTTGAAAACTGTCCATTTCAAAGCAGAACCTGTCTTTCTAGTATTTAGCTGTGATTTACAAGTGTCTCCCATTTGATTTCTATGAATTATTAATCATCTGCAGATGGAGTCCAACCCATCCATTGCAAATATCAAGCTATTGAAAGCCAGACCCTGGTCCAACAGTTACAAGTCTGTATGCTCCAACTGGAGAGGCATCAAACGACTGGTTAGAATAAGATGAATATGAAATCCTTGCTTGGAAATACTCTGTAACAGGGATTTCATATTTAATCCTTCCTCTCATAAATTTATTTGATGACTGTATTCATGGAAAGCTGGAGATAAAATGGAGAAGTAGATGAAGAGCCTTATGCTCAAGCCTCTGGGTGCCATAGATTTAGGTACAGTTCCCACAAACTTCCTGTGTCACATTAGGCAAACCAGCTGAACTATTTTGTGCCTCAGCTCACACTTCAAATGGAAAGGCATAATAACGAAAAGATGTTGGGATGAACACTTCCTTGTAGTTGCTGTAAGTAATCTCAGCCAGGTGAGAAAGTCTCCATCAATAACTTTCCAATGAGAAACCTTTTTTAAGGTAAAGAAAATTAAAAAGGAAAAAAAAAAAAAAAGAACAAAAAAACCAAACACCAAACCAGAACAAAACATGCTGATATTTCTCTCATGGTAGGACTTGAAACATTCTTTTGTAAGAAAAAGTCAGAATGAAACTGTGGTATGATTCAAAGAAGTTGATGTTCACTTGAAAGTGTACCAAGAAGGGGAGGTATTCCAGGAAAATGAATTGCAGAATTCCTTAGTGGTTTAAAATGTTTAGCCTAAAATATTATATCAAAGAAAGTTCATCTATGTGACCGCTTTGAGAAAAGTGATGGAAGCTTCTCCATCTGTCATAACCTTGGTAGTTTAACAGTCAAAATACTTGGAAGCCTCTGGTTCCTGGAAGCTCCCACATCCAGTGAAGCTACCGGGCCTGAAATGTTTCTTGATTTGCTAGATCCACCTCTCCCCATCATAGTCCTTCCCACAACCCAATTTTATTGTTCTAGTTCTACTTCTCATCCTCTCAAGGGACGGAATCCGGAAGGGTAAGAATGAAACAAGAAGGTCTTGTGGTCAAGAGGACAGTATATATGAAGGTGGCATATGTATTCCACTCTCTTTATTCCACACCAGAGTAAGTAAAATAATAATAACAGCTTTTTTTAACTGGAGTCTACTCAGGATTTATGGACATTCACTAACACAATAAGCAAAATGTCGTAGCACTAATCACCTGATCAATTAGCCTATACTTCTCCAAAGCATAGCTGAAAGTGCAAAGAGGCATTGTCTAATCACAGTGCCCTGATAAGAGTTCCCCGGTCTAGCCCCTCTCACATCCCCTTCCCTTAAAACCCATTGTTGATTGGGTTGTAGATTCGCAGCCCTGCTTGCTCTCCCAACACTTTGCACTAAGGGCAATCAGCCTGCAAGGGTCATGTCCCAGCTGTAAAAGCAGGGCCCTGGGACTTCACTTCTACATGTTTTTTTATCCATCATAAAGTGTCAGAACAATGTTTGATTTCTTGAGTGATACATCTCCCAGCAACTATACTGGATCTTCCACCCTCTGCTTCATTTTCTGCCCTTACCAAATTCTGAATGAAGAGGTGAGATAAAATGAATTTACATAGGAACCTAAGAGAAAAATCACTTCACCACTCATCCTGCTCTCTCCTTGCTCTGGGCTGTGGGATGGAGTAAGGACGGAGCTGCCATGTTGCAGCATAGCCCCTCCTTCCGCTTCGTTAACCTGTCAGCAGCACTATTGGCCCTGGACCAAGCACTGACATATACAACAGTTTCTTTGGAAGCTCCTGGGACATACCAAAGGCAGCAAAAAGGTAGATGAAAGAGAGAGGAGGAAGGGAAGAGGAACTGCTGGACCACAGAGCCATGGGAAAGCTCAGGAACAGGACTATGTGTAAAAGTACTTAGGATAGGCTGGAATAAGTGACAAAAAGAGCAGATGGAGCTGGAAGGCAGGGATTTGAATCCCAGACCTTACTGTCCCTGTGGCCTTTGGCATGCCATATAGTTAGATGGAGCTGGAGTTGTCAGATGTATCAGCTATTCTGCATAGGGCTGGTTGGGATTATCTCCCCCAAATTAGTCACTAATGCTGTGTTGCAGACCAACACTTCGATAATCTTATGCAAGCAGTGTTGGAGTGAGCGCAGTCCAGCCCTGGCTGGAAACAGCGTGAATGCAGAAGTGTAGCGATGGTACAGAAAAACAGGGAGGAAGGAGTTCAGAGGTGGTGCTGTAGGACTCTCATGAAACATCTAATCTCTATGTTTTCTCTTTTATTATGAGTATTATTCCTCCTGAATGGGCTAATGACAGGATAAATTAAAAAGAATGAGGTGCTTTGAGAGTAGAGTCATTATCAAAATCAAACTTTGCTTGTTTAAAATACTGTGTAATAACTGTGAAAGTTTCCCCCACTGTTGTTTACATCCAGCATAGATTTATTGGCAGTTCTCTTTTCATTGTTAAAGCTATATTCAATTTTACTAGCAACCATGTATTGTGATTGGAGTGAATTGAATTTTCTTTTCCATTCAAAAATGATTAGATGTGCAATGTAGAACTGAATAATAAGCACCCGTCCCTAAATGTTTTGCCTGTGGTTATACAGCATCATGTGCCTTCATCACTGCTGTACACAGAAGATATCATTATAGGGACTCAACAGGGTTGAGCCAAATGGTCACTTCTGCTTAGTTATGTCAGATACTATACTAACTTTATAACCTTGAAATAAAATTCCTATTCAGAACACAAATATAGGCTCTTAAGGAGAAAAATCTCACTCTTCCAGTTAGCAAAATCCATGAAAATTAGGTTGTGAAAATGAGGTTGATTCTGTTTTCCTGTTCTACAGTTCTATAAATGGATTATGGTCCCACTATTAAGTGAAAGTCTTCAAGCTAGGTGGTCAGAGGTAGGGAGCAGGGGTGATCTGAATCTTTTCAAACTCAGTGAGACTCTTTGCATCTGCCTTCAAAATATTTTTGAGCTTTTTCTTGGAGAAGGGTCCAGTTTCCAGAAAGGAAGGGTGTTTCTCAGGGTCAATACAATATGTCCAGAATTGCACAGTCTTCAGCATCATGTTACTTCCCATCCCAGTCTGTCAAAACACACAGCTGAACAGATGATCTATATCAGAGTTGGGAAAAGGAAGGGAGAGAAAAAGAACAAGTCCTGGAGACCCCAGAATTTCTTCACACACACACGCACACACCCCCCATCATAGTATTAGTTCGCATTTTGCTTCCTTCTGCTGTCAAACTTCTGAGAGATAAAACAGCTTTAAAGTCAGAGAAGTCTGGAAAGGAAATGAAGCTGCTCACTTTATTACTCTTGATTAGCAGCAAATTATTCTCCTAACATTTACTTTCCCTTCATTTATTTAAGAGTGATTACACACAAATAGCAGCTAAAAACATCAGGTTTTTAATAATAGTTTTATTTACCACTGTAATTGCTTCTGTAGGATGTCTGAAGTCTGAAACACACCCATCCTGACACAAAATCAAATGAGCAGCCTTGCATCTTTCTTTCTTTCAAGCACACCCTCCAAAACAGTATAAAGAAAGGTGTCAGTGTTTCTTATTTACTATGTATATGTGAATCAAGCTCAAAGGCTTCCTATATTCCCATATGGAGAAGCCTAAAGACCCATTTGAATCTCCTGTTCCCTAAGAAGCGTCTCAACCGGACCACTTTACTTAGCTAAACTGTTGATCCACTGTCCCCTGTACTTTGCTCCCCACAGTCACACTTGAAGTCCAGAAGCTCTGACTGGTAGGAGCATCCTGGATTCAGGCAGAGTGGGGATGGCATTGAAATGTAGGAGCTTTTGCGCCTGGGAGCAGCTGGCTCCTGGTTTCAGCCTCCCAGACTACAGCTCCCACAAAGCAACACCATAGATAGTGTGGTGAAGTTATCACTTGGTTGTTCATTGCTAAATGTTCTGTGAACACCTTTTTTTTTCCCCTTTACATCTAATGTGAATATTATTGAAAAATCTCACACCAAAACCCACAGACTCTTACTTTCAGCTCCAGGTGGTGGTTTCTGTCCTTCTATAAAATCCATGTCTGGGGCAAAGACTGAGAGTCTGTTTCAAAAGTGAGGACGAAGCATCTGTCCTCAGAGCACATTCTTTGCACTCGGTATTGTGTCCTTGTCTTTTTTATTTTTCTTTCATAATTGCCATTTATGCTGACTCCTTCTACATCTGAGGGCTAATCCAGAATAAATTGTTCAGTGACAGAACGACCATACTTTTCCAGAAGTACTGTATAACCAGGAAGAGTTCCCAGGATATCTATCAGTGCAGATTCACTCTATTTCTTTCCAATAAAATCCAGCACTGGTGGGAGCTCCAACAGTATCATCTCAAAGTGAATATGACCTTCTGGTGAAGTAACTCGAGCAACCTTTTTCCTCTGGGATTAGAGCATGGTTTATGCCTCATTACTGTGAATAAATTTTCTACGTGGGTTTCTGCATGCATGCATATTTAGGCAACTTCGCAATATATAAAGATATAAATAAACAATTGCTTCCTTTAAGTAGAACCTCAGTGCTGGGGAGTGAGAGTGAGGAAAGTATCTGACTTGTTGCATTCTTAGTAAGAAGTGTTTAAAAAACTAAAAAAAAGGCCTTTCTAAGCAAACCTGTAGGTCTCTGAGGAGTTATAAGGAGTAGATTTGTTAAAATCAGAATTGCCAATTTTGCACAGTTGCTTTTGGAATACCACCACATTTTTAAACAAACTTTATTAGAATTCATATCCGGTTATGGAGCTGCACAGGGCTCCCTTAACAAGTATAGTCTGGCTGGAGGCAATAAATCTGTCTTTGTCACTAATGATGTTTGTATTATTTTAACTCTGTTGATACCGGGGATTTGTCTGGGGTGCTGCAAGCAATCGTCTTTCAACCACAGCTCACCTTCCCTGCATCCTGAATGGAAAACCACTGCGGATGTCAGGAATACAGCGGTGTACACCAGGGGACATGTCCAAGGACTTCAGCCACATAGTCTGGTAGTCAGAAAACCCCATTCCAACTCCAGTCACCTTTACC
>NW_009612167.1:0-10039 GCF_000690535.1 Cariama cristata
TGCTGGCCACACTGTGTCTGATACAAGCCCGGACGCTATCGGCCTTCTTGGCCACCTGGTCACACTGCCGGCTCATATTCAGCCAGCTGTCGACCAATACCCCCAGGTCCTTTTCTGCCAGGCAGCTTTCCAGCCACTCTTCCCCAAGGTTGTAGGGTTGCATGGAGTCATTGTGACCAAAGTGCAGGACCCAGCACTGAGCCTTGTTGAACCTCATACAACTGGCCTTGGCCCACTGATCCAGCCTGTCCAGATCCCTCTGCAGAGCCTTTGACAACGATTCTTTGAGCAACCCTAAACCACTCATTCACGACACCTTGTCACAGGAGGAGATCAGTCAAGCAGCACCTGCCTTTCACAAACCCACGCTGATTGGGCCTGATCACCCAGTTGTCCTGTATGTGCTGCATGATGGCACTCAAGGTGCCCTGCTCCATAACCTTCCCCGGCACCAAGGTCAGGCTGACAGGCCTGTAGCTCCCTGGATCCTCCTTCCAGCCCTTCTTGTAGATGGGCATCACACTGGTTAACTTGCAGTCAACTGGGGCCTTCTTGGTTAGCCAGGGCTGCTGAGAAATGATGGAAAGGGGCTTGGCGAGCACTTCCACCAGCTCCCTCGGCACCCTGCGGGGGATCCCATCGGGCCCCATAGATGCATGCGTGTCTAAGTGGTGTAGCAGGTCCCTAACCATTTCCCCTTGGATTATGGGAGGATAAGCTATGACTGCAGGAGCCCACAGGAGAAGAATCAGTGTGATGCTTGTTCCTTTCTTGGTAGAGAAGAGATCTGCTATTGGCTTAGCTTTAGTCTAGTCCAGAAGAGCCACATCTCAGCTGTTAAATAGTTTCAAGTTGGGTTTTTTTTCCTTTTAAAAAATCCCTGGACAATTTTAAAGTTTCCCAGAATAGCAAATAGGTACTTTTAAATTTATCTGACCTATTTCTCAGTTTTCACTTCCATCACCAGCACTGTGGCTGAAAAAAATACCAACCCACAGCTTTTGTGCCCAATAGCACATTTTGTCTTATGGCACAAAAAGGCTTCCTATCGTATTTGAAGTGAAACCCTCTATCTCCAGGAAGAACACAAAAAATGCTTGGCATTCCCCAGAATCACACGGAACTATTCACAGGTAAATCACTTATTTAACAGTGCATAAACCCTAGGAAAATAAAGAACTATATTAATTCCTGTCTAAAGTTTCATGACAGGCAAGATAAAAACATTGGCAGGAGGGCTGTAAGACAAAGTTGCAACACAAAAGATCAGTTATTCTGCCTCTGCTGAGGGAAGGAAGACTACAGGGAATCTGAATGCCTCCAGTGTGCCTAATCTCAGGAATAACAGCATTTGACACTGGATGGGACCTTGTGGCTGGCTGAAAAAAGGGAAAGGCTGTTAACTGAGCAGCCAGTGGCCGCCTGTTCTCACATCAATAATCCTACTTGACCCACAGCACATTTTAAAATTCTCACTGGCAGAAATGAAGAGACCAAAATTGCTCAGTTTCATGCCTGCTGTGCACAAGTGTGCTAGAGATGCAGGCTGCCAACCACACTGTTAAATCCACCTGCATGAACCAGCTGCGACTGAAAAAATGACTTAAACATTACCACACACCTACATAAAAAATGAAATTACAAAATCACACTGGATTCTTAATATCGTGATCAACACTTACTCCTTCAAATGGATTTTGACCTTGACATCGGTGTGTACCCACTGCTTCAATACTGCCCACAGAACCACCACCTCCTTTGTAATACTCATATTATTTTCCTAAGTTTCTCCATCTTATTTTCCTAATTTTTCATTTAATTCAATGCTTACATTTAGCAGAATGCAATCAATTAGCTCCCTTGGGCACTAACATTGTAACTGCAGCTGACAACTTTCATTTTAACAGTATCATCACTTTCTCATTGAAATAGGAAGTCTGACAATCTGGCAGCTCCAGATACCATATTAAGAAATTCCCCAGTATAGCACATATAAACCCAAGAGCTGACTCAGCCATTCTCCCTCAGATGCCAAGAGGCCATCAGCCTTTAGCCTACTCTATCTAGGACAGCAAATTTCCTGCTTGCCTCTCCCTAGATAGGAGATTTGTCTGATCTAGCTGAGCCTACAGCCTCAGAAGAGCTACTAGCATCAGTGCACAATGGTGGGGGCAATGGTGCAGAAAAGGTACTCTCCCCTTAAGGCTGCTTTAAAGGAACTCTGACCTTGCTTTAAAAGTCCCTGCTACCACCATTCTCCATCAAAACCCACAGTAAAAACAGTGACACTGTTGAACACACAGAGAATTAAGGAAAACAATTAACTACAAAGTGATCCAGATTTTGCAATAGGTTAGAAGGACGTCTGTTTTCAAGTGATGAACTTAAAAGAGCTCTCCAAAGTTACTCAGCTTGCCAAGTAAGTTTTATTCAATTTAGCTTTAGAAATTTTGAAGAAAGACTGAAATAGTGTTCTCAAAACACCAAAAATACAGTGTCTTTATTCTGTTGTTCACATTTTGGAGTCAGATCATGAAATCTGTGCTGAAGCTCACCACTTCTCTAAGAGCATATTTAGAATAGAGCCTACAAGCAGCACAATCATACACAATCTTCATCAGCATAACATTTGGCTCATTGTGCTTACTGTTCAGGCTAAATCCCAAGAGGTGACAGGTAGATAAAACAAGCAACAGATACTCATACAAGAAACACACTCCAGAACTCCCACAAAAAAGCAGCAGAAACACCCACACCTGCAGCTCTCCTGTCTGCTCACCAATATTCACAAAAACAAGCAGCAGACTTATTGTCTCAAAAAACATCCCTAACAGTGGTAAACAAGGCACTAAGTGAGGAACATGATCATCACTACAAGCAACCATCACAAACTTTCTATTTACATGTTTCTAAATCCTTTAAAAATAGTATTCATATTATATTTAAATTATTTTGGAAAAAGCACTACTTGCATTAAAAGATCCAATGGCTCCAGAATCAATTCCAGATGAAGTAACATAATATACAAGGACAAACATACTTTTCCACCTTAGCTGACATTTATTTCCTCTAGCTTTTTTTCCTTAATAACCATGAAGCTACCCAAAATGCACGGATCTCTCCTGTGACACAATGTAGTAGTTCTTGCAACTGAATTTAGTGCAGAATGTACAAGTAAAGTGGTACCCTTGCTGTGATGCACACAAAGCGAGCTCATGCTGCATTTAAATAAAGCTTTCGGTACACCGCCAATTCATTTGAAGACCTGTACCAACTACATGAAATTAATGGTTTACTGGTTTATTGTACCATCTAAGGGTGTACTCTGCAAACAGGAAGTAGAAGAAAAATTTAAGATACCCGTACAGATTTTACAACAGTATCTTTCCAACAGCCACTTCCTGTGCTTAATGAAAGACAGCCAGGAGTCATTTTTTATTTTCAGAAAACACAAAACAAGGATTCCACTAAAAAGTAAAGACCACACAACCAAACATTTGATCTCATTCCCATACACACACCCCCTCCCCGAAACTCTAAAAACTACTCCTGCAAGTAGAAATGACGGAATTATGCTCCTGCACAGAGCTATACCACTTACCACAAGCAGTGGAACAAATGATCATAGTGTGCCAGACTGCCAATTTGGGAAGAGACTTCAGGACTTCCCTTCATGGTCACATCTGAGAATAGGTACTCATATCCCCACAAAATTCTCAGACATTTCTTCAGGCCAGTAACAGCCCAATTAGATCAGTAAGTTTCTGCCTTTTTGCTCTTCTACTGCCACAAAGGTGAAATAAACTTTAACAGTAATTACCACATTGGGATGTAAGAATTAGATTCAGATCTCCAACTCTCATGGAGATCACATTCACCCACAAAAAAATCATAGTTTGAGGTTTTTCTGTTTTGGTGGTTTTTTATTACTACTACAGGAGAACTAAACCTACCATGCAATTGAGGATCTTCTCCTCCTACTTGATGCTGGCGTCTCGGGCAGGGGGTAGGGTGGGGGTGTTCACCAAACAGTGAGAACACAAAACATTTCTCCTCAAAAAAACATAAATGGAACAAAACTACTGCTATTAAATCTGAAGTTCATTGGTTAAAATGTTACTAGTAGTCAGGGAAGCGAGGAACAAATAATAGTTTAGCAAAAGTTTGAAAAATATAGGTCTCCAATTAAAATTTTCACATGTAAGTCTTGTGCCCAAATAAAAAGCCTTAAATCATTCACAAGCAAGCCTTCTAGCCCAGCCTCCCAAAATAGCACATTCAGATCGAGACCTCAGATGGGGGAAGAGGCTATGCCCTTTCTTCCTTTATTTCAAAGTAATTATGAAATCTAAAGCTTTATTCTTACAGTCTCTTAATGTTGTCACAAGATAAGGTTGTTGGAGCAAAAGGGGCATGTTAAAAAAAAAATCACATAATAAACAGGATTCCCAAAATTCTTAAAAAATTTATGTAAAAAATATTTAGGGGGGAAAATAGCATTGTCTCTAGTGACAGGGAAATACCCTTAATTTCTCATAACGTTTTCCATTAGAAATGATTTTTAGCAAGACTAAGTTCTGAACAGCAATGGCCTACATAATGCAGTTTTGACTTGTTAAGACAGCCAAGAAAAAGCCTCTACCTTCCAATACCTGGGCCTGAACTTAAATCAGGTGTCCGCACCTCCTTGTCCAAAACCCAAACATCGGTATTTCCTCATGTTTACAGAGAGTTGAAATCCTTTGTTATAGACAGCACTGCATCAGCTGAAACTGTGTGTAAAATGACAAGAGAAAAGCAGGGTTTGCCTTTGTTTCCTTTTAGCCTAAAATAAGAAGCCAGTGCTAACAAGTTGCCAGAGAAAGGAGCGCCTGCAACCGTGGAATTTACAAGAGCTGATCTTTGTAATCCCAGAAGTTAAAAGCCACTGAACTACGGCTATTTTATTGTGTCAGAGAAGCATGACAGATTACATCAGCACTTGCAAAATTAAAATGTTTAGCCTCTTTCTACAGAGGTCACGTTTCAGTATCTCGCCGTGTCTGCAGGTACCATGAGACAACATTTGACCACATGACAACAAAATATTTACCATTCCCAGTTTCAGAATCAAAAGAATGGTTTTTACCCTTCTGTAAAGTTTTTCACTGAAATCACTGTTACTTAAAAGGATACAGGAAAAAGATTCCTGCTCTCATCTTCTTTTTGCACCAAAACCAGGACTTTTGCTTAATAATGCAACAGGCTGTGTATCAAGTTCAAATCACTGTGAGAAGTTTGAATACACCTGGGTAAGAACCTTACGAAGGGAATAAGATAATAGCTTAAGTTGGGATAAACTGTATCCCACACTACCACACTTCTCACTACCACAGTGAGAAAACAGTAATGCATGGAATTCTGACTCTATTAAAAGTAAGCAAAAGGTCAGTACCCGGCAGTAGGCTTTTTAGAGATGTGACCCAGAACGACTTCAGTGCAACCCGGGTTAACCTTCACTTAGTCCCAGTATAGCACAGTGTTTCAACATAAACTGCATTGTAATTGCACAGAACAGCACAAGTTATTCAGGTGTTTTGCTGGAGTTTTTCTCCTCATTTAACTTTTCTGAGCAACCTTGGATTGACAGCTGTAGAATGACAGGTCATCTGTTAAGAAAATCCCCATCAATGACATAATATCGGGCTTCATTTTCCTGTATTTCCCCTAAACTGATCTATTCTGGATCAAGAGAGATAAGTTTAATTTCTAATATAAGTTTAATTTCCATGCAAATTTAGACCCTTGTTCACATGACCAACAAAAATGTTTTACAGGTTCAAATGAGAGAAAGCTGACAAGCCTCTGGCTTTCATCACTAAAAAAACAAACAACAATCCAGCCATGAGACCCAGGCAATCAGCTGTTAATTATAACAGAGGCACCTTCTTGTGTAAAGGTTTTTCTGTTTAACACTCCGCTGCTGCTCCTTCTCTGTTCCAAATGCCGTCCACACATGACCTTCCTACGTCAGAAAGTACAAGTACTTTTCTGATCTGCACACTCTTTTAAACTCTGGTCACAAATGCATTCATAAACTTGACATCTTTACAACTAAAGAGTCTAAACTCACAATTTTTATCAAGCTCACTTAGCATCACTCTCACAGCACCTTAAACTCCCTCCCCAGCTCTGCCACAAACACGCTGAAAAAGCACAAAAAACATTTTACAGCGCAAAAAGCTGCAGGGTTCCAAGATAAGTGCTAATTTAATGTTTATCTAATGCATGAAAGCATAAGCCACAGAACTTCAGAACATGAAATTACTCCTTCCATAAAGAGTCTGGTTTTCCTTCAGAAGTCTATTTCAGGAAAACTGTCAGTGTCCCAGTGTCCTCATAAACAATATAAGCATAACAGCTGTTTACATCACACAATATCACTTCACAAATGTCAGCTAATGATTATAATGAATTAAAGAATATTAATTTTTTTTCTTAATAAAATCCTACCAAGCCACATTATACTCTTAGAAGATCCTAACACATCTGCAACCAGCTGAAGGAGGCTGGCAGATCTCCCCTAGCTACAATGATATCAACCCAAACACAAAACACACATTGTCGGGACAAAGACTCAAGAAAATACATTTAGTAAGGCAGACAAAATGTGCCTGAAAGCCTCAGATAGAGCTCTGCACAACAGCAAGAGAAGCAGAGCTCAAGTTGCTCCTTGGATTTTGTGTGCGAGGCTCTGCCTCACCTTTTCTCATCCACTCTGTTTATCTCCTGTAGCTTGGTTCCCTATGAAGAAGTGCTAAACCTAGAACAGTGTTTAGATGCGATTTCTTTACTGACAGAGAAGAGGTTCCATAAAAGCTTTCTACACCAACAGGAAAGAAATAGGCCTGGGTTTACACAGGCAGACACAGCTTACAGGACTCTCTAGTTTTCACAACAAAACAGAGGAGATAAAAACTTGCTTTTCTCCTAGCAGTGAATGGAATCACTTGCTTTCAATCCTTCCTCAACAACATCAAAGCCCAACAACATGGAAAAAAAACTTCCACTAAGTTCCCACTGAGATAAAGACAAATTAGAGTTAACTTCTATCTAAATTAATTTTAAAAACACAATGTCTTTGCCTGTGAAAGACATGATAAGAACTTATATAAATATAAGCCATTTCTCTCGCATTCCCTTAAATGTAGGAAAGAACCTCAAAAGTTTCAGATTCTATTTGACTTCCAAGCATCTTCTAATGAACGAATAACTGAGACTTCCTGTAAAACCCAGCAGAGCACTTAGGGAAGGACTTCAAGGAACTGCTTATGTGAACTCGCTTTTTCTTTCGTATCTCCTACTTTTACATAAAAGCCCTATTGGGGGTTAGCCTTGAAAACTCAAAGTGTCACAAAAACTCTTAACCTCTTCCTTTAGCAATCTCAAACATGAAAAGACTTTTCTAAATGTGATATTGCATAGTTTACAAGCTCTGAAATACAGAAATTACCCCAAAATTGTATTCAAAATAATATTTCAAAATGTAACTGCACTGGGACCACCAATTGTGCGAGTGTGCGTATATACTAAGACAGCTAGGTCAGCAGGCCAAAGTGTACAGTAAGTTCTACACCTGCCTTGACACTTAGCCTGCTTACCGAAAACGACAGTGTTCCTCACTCCACTTTTTTTTTTGCGTGCTGGTATTGAAGCAAGGTAGACTGCACTCCTGCACTCATACCTTAGTGATACTCTAAGCAAAGCTGTATCAGCATGTCAGGTCACAAAAAAGTTTTCCATTTTAAACAGGCCCTTAAAGTCACTGAACTGAAATGCAAGTAGTATAAAATGTTACCCCTAGTCCACTAGGGTTTTTTAAAGCTTTTATTGTCATTAACAGCCATTAGTAAACAGCAACTTTATCTTACACAGCTGTACCTTTCTTTATATTATGGACGGGATACTCACTCTGGGATACTCAGTGATGCTACAGAAAGCAAGGATGACGCAGTACGCTTCCAAACAGTGAGTCTGGTTCAAAGGAAGCAAGAAACAGTTACGTCCTGTAAGTAAATCTGATTGCAGTGAAGTGACTATGCTGAGTGGGAACACAGAGATATGTTAAACAGTGAGAAAAAAAAAAGGAGACAAGAAGAAGATATCAAACTTGCTTGGGCTGTTGACCTTTCAGAGTAAGTATTAAATAAAACCAATCTGTTTAATTCTCAGACAAGAACTTTCAACAATAACATTCCTCGGGTGTGCAAACAAGAAAAATCCTGACCAGCAAAGCTTAAGAAGATTAGCATACAGTCTTTAAGGGTCCATTAGGTCCTTTCAACCTGCAAAGTCTCCCCCACAATTTAAAACTGAGTAGCCCCAAACTCAGCATCACCCTTGACAGAAAACACATCTCTTCCTTGCGGCTGAGTTTGCCAGTGCTAGGAAATCCCGCTGCTCCACTAGCAAGGCTCCAGCACTAACCAAAACAGCTGATGCGGCCATATAGTTCACCACAAGAACGCAATAACATGTGCCACCAGGTATCTAGCCATCACCCAGCTCTGAGAAAGCGGAAAAGTGCAGTCGACAAGACAGGAACGACAGTAGCACACCCACAGGTGATATCTGGAAGCCATACACAGGCATTTTGTGAAAGTCCACTATAACTTCGGTTTCAAATAGTACCAACAATGGAAATACCAAAAAACTAAGCAGACGGTGCATCCATGAGTCCCAAAACTAGCATTACTACCCTCTCCACTACTGGGGACAATGCAACAGCAAAGTGGATAGTGTTGTTCATGGGGACAAGTTCAGCAAGGAAGATTTTTCCAGACACATCTTACACAAACTGAAACGCGTAACTGCTCTTTTGCAGGATTAGAAGAATCCAGAAATCAAACAACCACACCCACAGGATCTTTAGCTGGAAGAAATGAAAGGCAGACTCCATGTGATTTGGAAAAGGATGACAAATCACAAAACCATCTATACTCCTGGGAAACAATACAACTAGTGAAAAAAAACATATGGAGTACTTATGATACACCACAAATATCAGAAATGGCTGTAGTACATACAAGAATTGTAAATGTTTTCACAATAAAAGATTCTGCCATCAGAAATCCTACGTAAACTAGTTGTTTCCAACATCCTAAGTGTAGTTCTTGCTTCTACCTGATGTTCCAAGTCCACGTTTCACAGAACTGCCAGCTCTTTTTCACAAAACTACTACTCTCTCAAGTCAGTTTTTCCATAAACTGGATTCCGAAACATGTATTCTCTAAAGCTCTTCAAATAAAACGTCTCATTCTAGAAGGAAAAATATGTTTGATGATCACTCTTAATTTAGCCAAGTCTGAGAAACCTGAAAATTAGCTGAAAATAGATATGAACATAAGCAATGTAAAAGCAGGTTAAGAGAGTCACTTTTGATCAGTTGGAAAAGCTAAATATCTTAAGGTCTTAATGATTTTAAAAACACCTGCTGAATAATATCTTAATGGCTCTTGAGATAAATAGTACAATGGCATTTGTTGAAATTTGATTTTATTTTTTTTTACTAGTAAGGCAGCTCATTAGTTCAATATTATTTGAAAAATATTTGATGAATGCATGAGAAGTTCTTGGACCAGAAAATCTACATGTATTCTTCTTACCCCTACATTGCCTTCAGTAGCTCTCACCTGACACTTCTTTTTTTTCTTTTTTTTTAACTTCCAGCTCTCTCCTCCCTTTCTCCACACAACTTGTTTCCTCCTTTGAAGGACTTTCACTACCCACCTGCCCTCCCAGGGGCCTCGCTGCTGCCAGCACCTGCGCGCCTCTGCAGAGGAACCCCACCTCTCCGCTGAGCAAGACCCACACTGCACTGTCCCCGGACCACCCGCCTTGGCACAGCCGGTTCTCAGTTCACCCACAGCGCACTGCACTCACCGCTCCCGATTAAGGGTGAGCAAAAATATTGCTAGGCAAACACGGGATATTGCAGAAAGCGTATCTTTGGCCTCCTTCTCGGGACAGCGCACCACTCTTCGGTACGATGGCAGCGGCC
>NW_009612168.1:0-7516 GCF_000690535.1 Cariama cristata
TTTCTTTTTTTTTCTTTTTTTTCTTTTTCCCTAGTGCAATGAGAAATTCCAGTGGCTGATCAAATGAAACAGCTCTCTACACTCACCTGGAAACATTAATCTTCTGGACATACTGCATAAACCACTAATCTCATGCCTGTCATTTAAAATGGGGAAGGGAGTACAAGGAAAGATGCAAGCAGACTTTTTAAAGCCTTAACATTGTTATTTTAATTCTTTTTAAGTCTAAAAGAAGATCCCTAAATCTTGCATTGCAACAAACAAAAATGGCCAGAGAGAAACAATGGACTGAGTGATCCCTCTGAAAAAAAAATGAATGGGATTCAACACAACACTGCTTTAGCACACAGTCTCCTAATCTTTTGCTTCCTCATGTTCCGCTCCTTATCAGACACTGCTGTTAATATCACAACATATTTTTTGCTTGAAAACAGACAGAGATACAACTAAACCCCAAAAATATTTGCGCTGGCCTCATATGCATTGGCCCAACAGTCTACAGCTAGCTGTGCATACCTTCGCTCTGCTGTAACCTCAACCTTACAGTCCTTTCCCATAATGCCTGATACTACTTATCAATCTTATAAGCATTTATAATTCCATACTTTAAAATATTGGTACCTATTTTCCAAGCAATTAGGCCAGAATAGAAAAGCAGTCCTCATGTAAGAAAGGAGACAAGTTTGGATTAGAGTTTCAAAAGCTCTCAGTGTTCATGTAACCTTCCATTTAACTCTGTGGTAAAATTGGATTTAGGTCAGTGTTGCTACTTTTCACTCTTCAATCACATATTGTACAACAATGAGATTTATCTTTTTTTTTTTTTAAACTTACTAAGGTGGACAGTAGTAAACTCCAATAAGATGGAAGAACATTGTGGCCTTTTACATTTGCCTCTTGCTCATTCACGTGGTCACTGTCAACCTGAGCTGCTTATTTTAGGGAAAAGGAAAAAATACATCCAGCAACAAAGCCTCCCAGGGATTCAGGATGCCACTGCCTGTAATGGAGGTGTTCCAAAAGTGACAATGGGAAATTCCCGCTGGTTGTATGATGTTTGCAGCTGTATTTATGGGGAAGGTGTAAAGCAGAGAATGGCTGTGTGCTTGAGCGCATGGCATGACGTTATCTATACTGCCCAGTCAGTAAGCTGCCTGCAGGACTGCATTGCTGCCTTAGCAGCAGTAACCCACATTCCCAGCTCATTTTCCTTTTATGCAGTGATCCACAAAGAAATTAAAATAACATTGGGAAACAGTAAATTGTTTATGTCATTTTATACTGTCCACTAGGACTCTGAGTCACCCCCACAATGACTCCAGGATCAATAATGATAATTAACACTTTTTGTGTGCAGATTGTGTGCACATGTTCTTTATTTTGGTGTTATCACACCAAAGCCTTTTTATTGTACTTTAAGGAGTTCTAAAGACTGAGATTAAGAGAAGAAAATAATGAAACAGGGCATGGAGATGCTTCTCAGCTTCAGCTCATGTAAGTGGATGCTGGCCAAGACCAATCATCAGTTACCCACCAGAAACCCAGTGCTCACTTCAAGATATTCCCAAGTTCTGATGTGGGAGATATGTGTCACTATTTGAAGTGGATTAATATTTTCTTCTAGTATAGTTATTCATTTAGGTTTGTCTGGAAATATAGACTGCTCTGTCTGTTGTTCTGTTTGCAGCAAGTAACCCAGAAAGGTCCATCTTTGTTTTACTCACATTCAAATAGTTAGTTTAATAATTGACACCTCTCTTAAATGAAGAGTGCTCAAGCCTACTGCACTTATGAGGTCACAGCTCCCCAAATCCTGCTTAGATATTGCAAGTCTATGAATCTCTCTCTCCAAGATGTGCAAAATAAACATACCCACAAATTATTACATAGAACAATTAATGTCTGGGTGTACTCTCTACATTAAAAATTGTGTGTTTTGTTTCTCTGGTACGTGTTGCAGTTTTGGGAAGGTGGGTAATACAACTGAGTATGAAGGAATATCCCCAAAGGAAAACAAAATCCATTTGCAGATAACAGTGGCTCAGTTTTGGGTTCAACAGGTTCTTCAGGTTACACTATGCTTGGTGACACAGGCTGACAAGGAAGGTTGTGATGGATGGTGCACAGCACTTTTTTTTTTCTGCTAGGATGCCAGCCAAAACTGAAATGGTATTGCTGCCATGGCAGAACAACGACCGAGGGCAGGCACGGGAGGGATTAGTACTGACATTGACATAGACTTCAGCTGTCTGAGAGGGATACAGCCTGGTGTAGAGTAGATGGGGAACAGGAGGGGCAAGTGAATTAAGACCAGCCCATTAAGAATATAAATATTCCACTCAGGTCTCAAAATGTTCATAAACTGGGTATGTCCTGCTCTAGTTCTGCCTTTCTCCATATCTCTGATTGCTTCACAGGCAGCTCACATACGAATCTGTGGGTTGCCTGTGAAAAATCTTCTGGCATGTGTGACAGCGTATTACAGCAGCGCGGATGCAGAAATTATCTAGCATGGCACAGACATCCCCCAGGACTCTAAGGATGAAACTGAGGTCTTGATTTTCACAGAGGAGTATAACAAAGTTTTACGGTGCATGCATGTAATCTTGCATTCGCAAATACCTGAATATATTTTTCATGCATTATCAAGAGAGCTAACTGTTGGAACGTTTGCATATGAAAAGCCTCCTTCATACACAGATTGCCAGGTTCCAAGTTTTTCTAATCTAGGAAAGATTCTAGCTATCACGTATTTAGCTAAATTCAATTTCATTTAATTCTTTTCACGTTGAGAGGAAAAAGTAAAAAAAGCAATTAGTCTACCAAAAATATAAAGCACTGGAAAAGCTGTCAAGTTAAAGGTGTAAACATACTTAATGTATCAATACATTTAGCAAAATTTTGCAGTTTTACAGAGTGCATTACTTGTAGAATAGTATGGGAGCTTTCACTCGTCTTTGCTTTCACTGGTTCCACTAAAACTTAAGTATGAACATCTATTCTGATATAGGATGATATGGGAGAGAAGTGAACCACAGTATTTTTTGCTCATATAGTGACGTCTATAGTTGAGTCACTGGCATCCCAGCAATGAAAGGAATCTATCCAAAAGTCAAATACAAATTACATTTATGTGTCCCAGAAAATACATCTTGGCACCAATTTTTACAGTTTAATCTAAGTTAAATATACAGTTTCATTTTTTTAATATAAAATAATGCAGTCTTTATTCTGCTCACTACTAAGTATATTTGTATTCACTTACCCAATAAATTATTTCAATAACTACTGTTTTATCCAGCGATAGAAACCATATAAGAAACTTGTAGTGTTAAATTCATGTACTCTGAAGGGACGTATGAAGCTAAAGATCCACACCTGTCAAACAGACAATGGGGAAGACATAGCCCTGCTAACCAGTGGGTAACATAGCCAAAAGACTGCATTTCGGAAAAAATCCTTTCAGTCATTAATCTAGGTATCAATTTATGCACTAGTATTAAAAAAAAAAAAAAATCGAACAACAAAACAGAACCATAGAACCAGCTGTATTTTGAGGAAATCTCTGCTTTTATTTACTTTCAAAATTCAGCTGTTTCTCCCCTTCTTTCTTTTACACACATACCTGCAAAAGTCAGCACCCTTCATTTGCTTTTTTATTCCCAAGAACAGGACTTGTTTTATGACAATCACTTCTGAAAAAATTGGTCTTTTCTCTTAGCAAAAATGCATAAAAGCCTAGCTTTCTTACAGGTAATCCATATTGTGAAGACTGAACACATTTGACACTCTGCCCTGGAAAGAGCTGTATCTGAGACCATCATAAGCAAGGTTATACTGGGCCATGAGCTTTCATATTTGTTGTGCCACCTTGAAATAAATGGTGCCTCCTTGGTACGCACAAGACTCCCTTTCATACCCCTCAGCCATTTTGGCATGCAAAGAGTTGAGCCGCACGGTCCTCTGGCAGCTCCATCCAGGAGCAGCCACGCGTCCCCTTGGGCTCACACACATCACCGTGGTGTCCGCTGTGATGTCGCTGTGGATTTTCTTTCTTTCTATATCAGCTCTAACTCCGCTGAGAGGAAGTGGATTATGGCTGCTACTTAAATTCTTTTTTGGGTTATGATTTAACCAAGAATAGATTTCAGAAAAAAAGTCAAATCTGTAAACAGTTTGGAAAGAAAATGGCAATTGGGATTAGGACTTAAAAAATAACAATGAAGAATCCATATTTTTACACAGTTTCTTTAAATTTCTCATGTAGACACAATTTCTTGAAACAGCGTTTTGCGCTCTCTGCCATTTTAACTAGGACCAAAGTAAGAATTTGTTATCTTTCTTTTGGGAAGGTACTGAAGAAAAGCTCACTGCAGTTAAATGCTGGTCTTTATTTGGATATCAGCACTCTTAACATATGACATCTAGGAGTCTTCCTGCCATTTTGAAAAAAATCAGAGGCAAGATAATAAACAGAAGGCCTTGTGAACAGGACATTAAAAAGGAAAAGTAGGGAAACAGTGGCTTACTCTTTGCCTTCTAATCATGAGCAGCCTGTTGCTGACAGCTCCTCATCTTAACACCACTGGTCTCTAAATTCCATCCTGAACATACTTTTATTTTATCTGTAACCTTAGATAATAATTGTTAGCATGGCGACCAAAGGAAAGGACAGAGTGTTCCCAAAAGGCACACTGAAAGTAACAAAAATCCTGAATTATAGGTGTGCATTTGAGAAATCATGGATATTAATACTGTAAAAGCTAAAGGGAAAATCCATTTGGCATAGGAAGCGCGGGCAGTGGAGCATGTCATTTAGTTATACTAGAAACAGAATTAGCTCAAAAGAAGAGAACTGGTTCTTCGTTTACGCCTAATATCTAAAATGCTTGTACCTGTGAAATTGAAATTTAGCTAAGAGAGTTTTGCTGTTGCTTGGTTTTATCAAGTTTAGGCATTTATTCTCGTGTTAATACTTATGCTTAAAGAAACTGTATTCAGTTAAAGGATGACTATGTGTAGGGTTGTAAAACTGACAGAGAATTAAGAATATTGTTACTTTAACTAGCAATGTTGTGGTTTAAGCTGGCAGGCGGCTAAACCCCACACAGCCGTTCATTCACTCCCCCGCAGTGGGATGAGGGTGAGAATCAGAAAAAAGGTAAAACGTGAGGGTTGAGATAAAGACAGTTTAATAGGACAGAAACGGAAGGGGAAATAATAATAATGATAAAAGAATATACAAAACAGGTGATGCACAATGTAATTGCTCACCACCCGCTGACCGATGCCCAGCCCCTCCCCGAGCAACGGGGTGCCACCCCCCGACCCACTCTCCCCAGTTTTATGGTTCAGCATGATGTCATACAATATGGGATATCCCTTGGGTCCGTTGGGGTCAGCTGTCTCGGCTGTGTCCCCTCCCACTTCTCGTGCACCCCCAGCTCCTCACTGTTGGGGTGGGGTGAGAACCTCAGCAACAACTAAACCAGCAGTGTGTTATCAATGTTATTCTCATCCTAAACGCAAAGCACAACACCATACCATCTACTAGGAAGAAAATTAACTTTATCCCAGCTGAAATGAGGACAAACAAAAAAGAGGAAAAGCACCCATCACATTAGTAACAAGACCTAAAATCTGTAATGGTGGTGGGAAGAGACAGAGGCAGTCGAGACAGAGGCAGTTCAAGTGGAAACTCATCCTCTTTACCGCATGCACAAGACAATAAACACGACAAAAAATATCCTATAAACTTTGCTCAAAGGTCCACATTTAGCTAGTCTTACATCGTCTAAAATATCATGCTTCATGAACATAAAAATGGCGTTCATGTGCTTTTTATATCTGTGATCTTATCAAACACTTCAATAAACCATTTTGTGAACACTATGCTAAATCAAACAGTTAGAGTAGTTATATCTGTGTGCTACGACGATTACCTCTTTCTACCATCTCAGCAGTTCAGGAAAGTGGTGTATCGGGAAGACAAATACAGTGAGTTATCATATGTGCTCTAGAGACTCCATAACAGCAAACAAGAAGGAGCAGTAAACAATCACAGAGGATGAGAAATACCACAAGAGCAAAGGAAGGAATAAAATAGAAATATTTTTTATTATTGAGCTATATCCAACAGCTCAAGTAAACAAGCTATGAATAGCCAACACAACCCTCATGCTGTGATGAAGTACCATTTCCTGCCAACCCCCTCCAAAAAATCCTCAAATATTTTTTATTATTGAGCTATATCCAACAGCTCAAGTATACGAGCTATGAATAGGCAACACAACCCTCATGCTGTACCATTTCCTGCCAACCCCCTCCAAAAAATCCTCAACAACATAGATACAAAAAACATGTTTTAATTTGTCAACAAGTGTTAAAGTGTGGATTTTGCAGCTCTGAGCTTAGTGATCAGTAATTCAATGTACTTGACAAGTATCACTTTTTTCTAAATGTCACCTTTTCACGCTTTGACACTGCACCTAGTCCTGTCAGTCCCACTCACATCACGTTCAGGCTGAGCTCTGGACAGGTTCCTCCTGACTGCATGGATGCCCCTTGTGCTATGACTTAGCACATTTACTAGCCGATCTCCTTTTAGTATCCTCCAAGATAAAGCCACTGACTTGGGTTCTTATGAGAGGAATGTCACAAATTATATATAGTCCTGTAATTTCCTGACAGTAAATGAATAATTACTTAATGCAATCTTGAACCTGTTACTACTGAAGATACTAAGATTTCAAAATAGTTGCATAAACACATCCAATAAATGCATATTTTACTTTGTACATAACAATTATAAAATTTAAGTTGTTATCCGGACCTGGTTTATATTGTTTTTTCCAATTTTGCTTGAAAAAAATCGTTACATGTTAATTAATTTTCTCATGTTTAGTACCTGCTTTTGTGCATATTTCACTAGCTATGAATGTAACAGATTTATATCCATCTCTGATTCTTATTCAATATGAAGAAAAATAAAGTTAAGATGATGTAGGAGAATCACGTATCTTATCTTTCTGAAAATTGGTTCATCATTTCCTTCATCATCATTAAGTTTATCTATCACTGATAGGACCACCAGCAAAGTGTGTAAATTTGGAATAAATAAGTGCTCTGACTATTTTTGCAGGAAATTATTATTTCTATAAGATTTAAGATACAAGTAACATCACAGAATCTAAAATAGGAGGTTTTTGAGAAAGAAACAAGGGAAGGCCTGAGATAATTAGTCTTCATGGGGATATTGAATGAAAAAGAGGAAAACAGGTCTTCTACTGAGGACAGAGAATACCTGGATACACTTGAAGTACCTTAGATCAGCTGTAACATGATTGTAATGTTCATATGACCTTGATCGAGAGGATGATAATTCTTTTGTCTGTTTACCACATGGAGTGATTCTGAGTGAGAAGGAAAGAAGGAGAAAAATGAAATAAAAAAGAGGGCATAGCACGTGCAGAAACATAGACAGTGCCCTTGACAAACCTTGTGTAAAAGAGGGAAA
>NW_009612168.1:7547-11493 GCF_000690535.1 Cariama cristata
AAGAGGATGTGATCCTGCTTGATAAAGGGATTATTTACTTTTTCCAAAAAATGCAAGTGGGATTAACTGATTTTAGCAACAACAATTTAAAAACAGCAGTCTTATTCATACTGCTTATTTTATCTTAACCTGTTTTTCAATCTCTGCATCCCTGAATTCCTGCCTGTAGCTATGGAATTAGACAATTTTGTGCATTTAGCCAGAAAAAGTATCTCTCAGGAAAGAAGGAGCCAACAGACTTGGACCGTCAAGACTGTCCATATAAAAGGCTTTGACTAGTCAGTTCTCTTCTGTAATATTTATTGCTTGAATATTCAAATCCTTCACATTAACAGCAGCAAATAATGGCAGAGTATAAATATGAAGTTTAGAGGATCCAAAGTGTCATTTGTTGTTATAACTTTAAAACACAAACTGCCTAGGTGTTCAGCTTAATCCAAAACTAGCTGTAGCGATGGCAGAGGTTGTAATGCCGGCAGAACTCAGCCTTTTAGCTATTGTATTACACAAAGCTCTTGCTGTTGGTACTACTAATAGAGTTCCTTTAGTTTACAAAAGGCACACATTGAAAGAAATTTGTATGAATAATACGAGCTTGTTATACTTACATATTAAAAATACACAGTGTTTCCAAAACCCCTAAGAGCCACTTAGAGTATTACTGCTCCGGTACCTTTCTTCAGTAATGCCATTTGCAAAGAACATCATAAAAGCAAATATCTGTAATTTTTTTCTTGAAGTTGTTCTAAGACAATTTTAGAACAAGAAAAAAAAGAAGTAGTAAGAATTCATCATAGTTGCAAAATCATGATCCTGAGAAAAAGCCAAAACCAATCAACTGTATGAAGTGTTGACTGGGAGAAATTTGAAACCATGTGAAAATATTCTATTGATAGATTCTGCCCTGAGGAAAACTTGATTTTGTAAAGTCACTGTAACTGAAGAGAATGGCAAACAATTTGCAACATAGCAGCAATTTACCCTTCTAATGCAAATAACCTGAAGAAAGCCACATCACACTCAATTTGTTAGTCAAAACTAGTTATACCTAATTTCAAATTTCTAGCATGATAATTAATTTACAATGTTATACTTTTATCTCTCAACACAAGTTGCTATGCTAAACAAGATATCTGCCTCCTGATCACAGAAATAACTATATAGTACAGACAGGAAAAAGCTTTTGCATAGTTCAACTCCCATGCTGGTGTCAAATTGTATGACCAATGTAATGACTGCGTTATTTCTAAGCAATTTGGATCTCTGCTGGTAGGATTAAGCAAGCCAGAAGGAGCTTATGAGACCATCAACACAACATTGCCTAAAGGCAGAGCTCAGGGGAAACAGAGAGCTGTGATCTGTGAGTTACGGGGGAGCCGCTGTCGACTCTCACCCGTGAACTGAGAACACTTCCCTTTCTCTGACCTGAGTTATGAAGTGATACATAGGTCTCACTTTCTCATCCTTCGCCTTCCTTTTCCACATCTCTAATACTTCCCAATAGAGCAATGAGGTTCCCAGAGGAGGAATCAAATGGTCTACCAAACCCAAGGACAGTTGCATAGCAAATTCCTTGCCTCTGCTGCTACACCATCTCTGATTAAATTCATAGCTGACCCAGAGCACCCATCTGTAAACACTGGTGAACTGGTAAACACTTTATTCCCAAAATGGAGACTTCTTTACCTCAAATGAACTCCCCATGGAAACTGTCAGCATGCCCCAGTAAAACTTCTGTCCTCAGAACTTCGCTGGAACTCCAGAGAGGGAGGATATTTGTTCAGAAAGAGCATCTGAGTGTATCCGCTTGGAGATCTGATAGAGGATTTTGTCTCCTGCATGATGTGTGTTTATCATAGGTGGCTATGTTCAAACGGGAAAAATTGCATTACCCTGGAAGCACATGGCCAATGATAAACACCTTGTATGGGGATTCTGATGATAAATACTGTCAGCACATATCTGCTACAAAGGGAATATCTTCTTAAGCCCCAGCTAGCAATCAGCTTAGTTCTGATACAGAGGGATTAATATATTCACAGGATTTTGTACGAGCCAAAGAAACTAGAAATGGCACAAACTGGATAATAAATCAGCCACAAAACACGGATATATATCTCTATATATAGTTTCATTCATTTAACGATATATACAACAAAAAGAACATTCCTGATCTTACTTCATACTAACATAAAGCATGCATTTTACTTTAAAAAAATAATTTACAATTTCATACAAATTTTTGGAAGTCTGGAACCAAATTTTTTAGTAATCTACAGGGGTTATTCTCAAACTTAATTTACATCTAACCTCTGAGGTGCCAGTTTGTTGAACAGCCTAGTTTGGTACTAACCCAGTTAACACTTAGCACTGCATACAGATTTCAGGGTACACCCTTAATAAACTGCGGTGATTTCATATTTAACAATTTAAAAAGATTAAGAATATTACCTATGACCATTTTTACAAACAGAGAAGGATTAAGCTGTGTTTACGTAGGTTATTTATCATCCAGATTAACCTTTTGCTTTTTTAGGCTGATGCTTATGGGTTTAGCACACGAGCTTTGATGCTAAGTCCAATCATGGACTCCACCATATATATCCAGGGCCTGACAATTTTAAGACGTGTCCAAGACATGCCTTCCTAAATCCAGGGGACTCAGAGTTATATTTCGGTGAGAAACTTAATAGTTACGCTTATCAGGATCATGGTGAACATCAAAATTCCATTTCTTAAAGGAGTTTAAAACTAAAATTTTTGAAGAAACATACTTCTTCTGCGCATGAGCAGAAGTAATATCTGGCAAAGGCCACATGCATTCAGTTTTGATTAGAACATGCATCACGTTAATTAGTCTTTCACACAGGCACATCCCAAGCCTATCAATGTCCTTGTTTAATACTCTCTACTTTCCTGACTAGACTGATTCAATGATCAAAATAATTAAGCAGCTTTGTGGCAAATCAGATTTATACAGCTGTGGAAATGAAACAGGTGTGACCTGCATGTATTCTTGATCGGTCTATTGTCATGGGACTGCAGTCTTATTTTTTATTTAAGGACCTTGCCAGTAGTTATACATCACAAGATAAGGCTATGATTTGTGTGTCAAAGGAAAAAATAATGCTTGTTATGTACCACACCTGAACAATATCATTGCACTGATAATGAAAGAAAGGTGCCAGAAGGAGTAACTCTTGTGTGTTGATGAAACCAGAGAGCATTAATTAGACACACACTATTTAAGACTATGTAGCAGCCTAACATGCCATAAAATTAAGGGCATGATAAATAGCAGGTTGATTGCACATCAGGAAAAAACTGATGAAGTTATGCTCCATAATTAATGAATCCCTTCAGAGTACAACTTTCTTAGGCCTTATAAATATCACCTGAATTACTGAAGTAGCTTTGAAATGGTTCCACTGGGGAAATGAATTAAAATTGATGAAAGACATATAGGAGATATAGCTATCTTTAGTATTTCTGGGTTCATTGCAACCTGCTGAGTTTCTAGCTGTTTGAGGTATATTTCAGGTAGAGAATCCCTGGTCCTTGTAGGTAGAGCAGCTGCGACCTGAAGAGGAACACAGCAGAAGTAATGTAGATTTATAAACTTTCGAAAGTTATAAACTTTCCAATTTTATGAACATTTTTTGCTACGTAAAGAGAAAAAAAAAGAGGACACTGTGCAGATTACCCCCAAATCCTCTCAGTGAGAACATTGATATAGCTGCAAGTGTGTGATCTCCTTCCAAGGAAAAAAGAAGGGTTGCTGTTTCCTTTTCCAAGACTGAATTCCACTTTGTTTTCGCAGACTCATGAGAGGAACTATTACTTCTCCAAAATGCAAGTTTCTGGCAACAATAGCATAATGCTTTCAGTACAGAATGGAACTAAGCTCCATTTCCTCTCTTCTCCACCATTCTCTCTTTTTCCCTAC
>NW_009612168.1:11524-35031 GCF_000690535.1 Cariama cristata
GACTTATTGTAAGACATAGAACAAGAAATGCAAATTAAAGTATAAAAGATCAAACAGCATTTTAATTATACAGAATAGTTTTAAAGAAATAAGTGGCAAGTAGTTGCTTTGTTAAAGTAGTATAAATAGAAACAGATTGTTGCTAAGAGAGTAAAATAAAAGTATGTTTGAGGTACGTGCCCTATATCTTACTGGAGTTACAGAAGAGTTGTGAATGATGCAACTCAATGAGAGGGAGCTGAGACAAGGCTTCCTCTGGTTCTGAGGCTGATCTTTAGTCAGCTTGTTCTACCATTACCTTTGATCATTAAGAGTTTAGATTCAAGCCCAGAGATCGCAGCCTTGAACAATTTTCTATTTATATAGCCTACAATCGTGAGCCTTTCTATAGAACTTTTCAATGAGATTTGTTATTATCACAGGTGTTATTTTTAACAAGTTAGTAAGGATAGCACAAGAATTTCTCTAATTTCTAGAACTTTCATTCACCATTGGACAAATCCTTCAATACATCAAACTGACCCCTCCATGAGAGCATTAAATGGAAAGAAAGATCAGCATCTCCATCAAAAGACCACTAAATATTCTTTTTAAAAGTCTTCACCTTGATAGGATGGTATTAAATCCTTTGAACTTCAATACAGACATGAACTCTGCCATAAACCCTTTTGTCCTTATCTCATATTTTCTAGAGCCCAGAGCACCATGTTCCTGCACTGTCACATGAAGTGTTAAATTACTTTAATGTCCTAATGTTTCTGAATAATTTATGTTTAGAAAATTTATAATATAACAGTGAGTAGTATGAGTGTATTCTGAATGGGTTATAGCTTCCCCTAAAAAGTACTTATGGCAAGGTTTATAAATTGGCTGCTTAATTTGCATTTGCTTGAAGCACAGCCAAGTACATTATCAAAAAAACCCATTTCTTTTTCCTTTACTAAACATATTTTAAACTGACTTGGCTGGTGCCTTTTCAGAACTAAGAGAATGAAAATACATACACACGCTTTTCTGCTGTTTTTCAGTGCCCATCTGATAAAAGACACACAAAACTGACTTGCCAAGTTTCTTTTACCTCTATTAGGTGAAGAGAGACCAAACCAGGGGACAGATCTTTGAAGCTTCAGCAGAAAAAGCATCAATCTTTTGTACAATACATTCTTAGGGCCTGACTACATAATTTCCCAAGAAGGATTGCCTAAAATATTGTATCTCATAATATACTATTTCAGTAATTCTTTTTTTGCAAAGAAACAAGCTGTCTGCCAGCTATGTAAAAGCAACTTGTCTTCTGCTGCTGTCCATGACAAGATACTTACATGGCCTAAATTAAAGGATCCAAATGTGCTTTTGAGCACAAGACGTAGTCATTTTCTTGCCAACATCCCAGCTCCCTGCTGGGGAGAACTCCAATGACGTCCTCACTTTTGCCCATTCCCAGACTCTGCTCTCCACAGAGGAAAACCTGAGTATGGAGTTGGACCATCATGTGCTTACCTAACCTTGATCCTGGGGAGAAATTACTTCAGAAATCAGTTTAAATGCTGGCTTAATGTGTATTTATATCTACATATACGAACAATAATAACCTGGAAGATTATTCTACATACAAAGTAGATCCTGGACTTTTTAAAAAGTTACAGGTAGGAAAATCAGATTGAGAGACTAAAGTACGTTTTGATGGTGCAACATCTAAGTCTCTAATAACTCCAAAACATCAATGCTTAATGGCTGTGTGGTAGCTTGTGTGTAACAACGGTAGCTGTTTGTATTAATTTTTCTCAGCAAACCGCTACAGCAAATGGTAGTAAATTGGACACTTTTATGGCAGTTTCAACAGATGCTCCAACCAAGCTGCTGAAGAAACAGAATAAACCGGCATTCACTTGTAAGATATTCCCTTCAAATCCGAGCTAAATCCCAAAAGAAGGGCTCCTGGGGCATGTTACATGGCTGTTTTCTGTGAACACAGTGTGTAGGACAACATAATTGTCACTCTTTTCTAAGCAATAAAGCCTTGATTCAACACTATTTCAGTCAATGTGAATTTTGCTATTGATTTCAGTATTGCATGACCAAAACTTTAGTAATCAATAAAACAAAAAGAACACCTGAGGGAGATGTTCAAAGGCACAAAATGCTGTTAAAAGCCTGCTTGCTGGAACTGACTTTCATCAGAGATTAGCTGGCAAATTTTCACTGGACATTTTTCCCCTCTACTCTCTGATGCATGTCCTAAATTCTGCAGCCAGCCATGAATAGTCTTTATCACTTCCATGCAACCTAACTGTGCACAGAATATCTTTGGTTTTTAACTGCATTAAATGAGTTAGAAATAAGCTATAATGGGGAATGATATCAGTCACTTCTCTTTAATTTTAAATTCTTGACATACAGCACTTGTTCATCATGTTCCTGGATTATAAATTCCTGGCAGGAAGAATGTTACATAAGGGAAATGTAAACCTCTGCAAAAACTATAAGCTAGTTATATGCATGATTTTTCTTTTTTCCCCCCATTTTTCTGCATTTCCATTTACATACCTACAACTTGTTTTGAATGTAAAAAATTTTATAGATGGTTTACATGCTTCAAGTTGCCTATTTGAGCTAACAGGATCTGTGGACAGTAGCCTACCATAGAGTAAAATATAGAAAATTCTACAGCAGATCTCTTTGTTTGAATATGTACAGTACATTCTCTGGAAGTAGGTTTTAAATTCAAATGTAAACATAATCTCCAACATTATTAATAGCTTTTTTGGCTAATAAAATCTTTTGAAAACTGAATTCTACTAAGCATTCTGAGCTAATATGAAAATGTGCATATATATTCAGGCAAAGGTAAAAAAAAAGATGTAAATATGCATGCTAATATATTTTTGTGAAAAGGAAGAAAGAAATCAGATTTCATGGTGACCGCACAAAAATTTGCAGTGTGGAAATTCATCCAGCATTCATGGGCAGGTCCATCCGATACAACCTGCATTTCATGAGATATTCTCCTTCCTCTTTTTTAAAAAAGACCCTGCTCAAAGCATAAATCCAGCTTATTATTAGAAGGGAATATAAAAGATTTTGTGTTTACTTTCAAAATCTTGATAGCATGGCTATCACAACATTAATTTGGAAAAAGGATTTTTCAATTAATCACTGAAGGGATTATTCTCACATACAGGAGATAGTTCATAAAAGCACATATTTTAATATTCATACCTCTGTACACTAGAAATAATTTATTGTCTGGGAATTTTTTGGTTAAATATGAGCAAAATGTGTGTGAATAGCAGGAAAATATTTTCTTTTGACAGAGATCAGAAAGAACCCAAGTAGGCTCATTTTGAACATGAGTGTTTACAACAGCTTGTCTGTGACAATCAAGATTTACTAAAAATTCATTCAAAATATGTATAACATATAAACAAATTTCTGAAAACATGCTCAGAAAGCTTTTTATCCCAGATCTTATAAAAAATTATAAGTCACTGTATGTGCACGATTACTCTCAAACGATTACAGAAGGCACTAGTGGCTGTATGTTATCTACTCATTGCAAGCCTCTAGCTACTCACTAATGAACCTGCTTTGAAAAAAGCTTTCTTTCCTACTTGTGGCATCAGCACTGGCTGATCACTGTCAAATGCAATGCAGTATGTGTAGTACAACACCGGTTACTTATATATCAAAATATACATTACTGGGGACTGTGACACTGTAGAATGTTCTTCCTAGAGAGCTGATCAGTGAGTACCAAGGATGTAAGGACAATGGCAAAAAGCTGAACAGATTTTCTGCTCTTATGAATAGATAAACATATCTTAATGCTTGAAAACTATTTTAAATTTAGGTAATAATTGGAGTAGAGAAAAAAGTGCTAGAGCTAGATCCATACTGACATGAGTCCGTCTTTATAAGACTTAATCCTGATCAAAGATGTTAAATGGAAGATTTAAGATTATATCCAGTGGGAAAGCCAATTAAATCAATACTTAGTGCATCAGAAATGCAATCATAATGTATGTTTCTGTTTCTCAGAACAGGCATCCCATTTTACAAGTGACCAGTACTAAATCACTGAGATTTTTTTCAGCTTTTAGTTCAGTCACTGAGGGCAAGCAGGAAGGTATCTCCCTTACCCTACCACTCTCTCCCTGGATTTTTTTTTTTTTAATGATAGACTGCAAGTTTAAGAAAAAAAACTTCCCTTCAAAAAAGCTCATAAAATGGAAAGACCATTTTCAGAATAATAAACAAGACTGCTGAGTGTTGAGACTCTCTGGCATTAGGTCTCAGTTCTGTGCTGACAGCACATGTTGCTCTGCAATAACACAATAAAAATATAACAAAAACAAAATGTTGCAAATAGCTATGCAAAACCTTCAGTAACTCCTAAGGAAATAATATCTGAACGCAAACAGTAAAACCAGGCTAGAAGGTCACACCTAGACCCAGCTTTATGACAGTCCTGGAGGTGAATCAAAATCAGCAGCAGAATTGCCTTTGGAAACTATTAATAAGACAGATACCAGCAATTTGGAGAACAATGGGCATTCTATTTAAAGAATTACAGTTGGATGACTTTCTAAGGCAATTTCTAACTCACTAGGGTCAAAAGAAGACTTATAATACAATATGTAGTGTGTATTTATTTATTTATTTTTAGTGAAAAGCAGCCCTAGGCAGACTTTACTTTGTAAGAAGTTCAAGAAAAAACAAATAATAGTTTAGTAGCCATCACTGCAAACTTCTGCAAAAGACAATGGGGAAGAGATACCACCTTAGTTTTAAGCAGGGACAGAAAAATCCATCACCATAATCCACAACATAAACTAACAATGCAGCCTATTTTTGAAAATATTTAACACGTTAATAACTGAAAAAAAAAAAAAAAACCCCAGAAGAAATGAGGTGGAACCGGGGAAAACAGAAATTTAAGGCCAAAAATGTGAGCTCTTCAAAACTAAAAATGTGAGGCTGCATAGTTAGGAGCTGGAGTCTAAATGTTGGTTATGTGTGCTCACAGTCCTCCTGGTAAAGCCACTCCAATGTACCTGAGAACTCTGTCCCTTCTGGGCTCTGTATGGAGGGAGGAGGAAGAATGTTTCCAAAGTAACCTCCAGAAAAGTTTCTGGATGTTACTATTGAAGAATCTCAAAGACAAAACTGCTGAAAAAATACTGGATTTTATGTAGCATTTAGGTATTGGCTGATGCTTCGTAACCAGTAAATACCCCTTTAATGGTTTATCAGATTTTGGATAATAATTTGAGAGACTTGAAAGGTATTTTTTAAAACTTTAAGATTTTTTGCCTTGTGAAAGTGTCAATATGCGCATACTGTGCTTGGTCGTATCATTGGTTAAAGTTGGAGGTATGTCACTGAAACATTTATTAGAAGTCCTCAGCTCTTTTCATTTTGTATGTTGAATTTTGAAATAAAAACTCTCAGTGATTTATTGAGAAAAGATTGCACATATTAGAAAGATTGGGATTTCAGCCTGGCAATAGTTTTGATTATGGAAAGAGGCAGAGACACTGGCTTTGCCTGAAGGTAGGACCTGTACTGGAAGTAGGATGGAGGTCTTTCCTGCTCTGTTCCTATAGAGAAAGTACGTGAAAGGCAACAGAAAAAAATCAGGTTGGCTATGAAAACAGAAAAAAATTGTGCTTAAAATCGGGAGTTGTACTCCTTACATATGCGGTCATGCAAATCTTTTTTTAAAAAAATAATGTTGGTACTTTATATGAAAATAAACTACAGCAGATTTTCCCTTAAGAGAACAGATTCGGTGTATTCTGAACCTCTAGAGGATTTTTCTTCTTTTTCTGAGTAGACAGGTAGATGGCACTGCTACAGCAGCCTACAGAGATTTTAATAGAGGAAAGCTAGAGTTTCTTCAAGATTTCCATAATTTTATAGATTTTAGAGGATTTCTGACAATAATACTCTTTTTGACTTCCACATATACTGTAAGGTTTGAATAGATACCTTGTAATCAGGTCCATAGTACACATTTGAAAGAGACTTTTGAAAGAAGTCTGGGTTCAAAATCTAAGTGATGGAGAGGATACATTGCAAGTACTTTTAGTAAATTATGACTGATTACACTCAGAAAATGTATGTCTTAACTTAGCCTGCAGTCATCTAACTTTAGGTTCTAACCACTGGACTTCTGTTTGCACAATTAAGGAGTCAGAATTGTCTTTCTATATAGATTGCTTTAAACTATGATTATCTTCAACCTGTTGATTGTTGTTTTAGTAGACTTCATTTTTTATTTTTTCATTACTGGAGCGCAGTCCCAGAACTTGTAAATTTTGATTCCTTACAGAAGACTAACCAACATACAGTAACTACTGTTTCACTAATGATAAATTGTGTTATCAATGAAAATGGCAGCATTTGCCTCCAGCCTAAGCAGGGCTGAGAAGTGGAATTCTCTGTGTGTGTGAAAACCAGTATTACATTTATATTTCTGATACCTTCTCAGTTTTCAATGACCTTTTAAATACAAAGTTTCAATGACGTGGTACATTCATTTGCTAATTCCCCTAATACACTTCAAATCACATAATCCGAATTACATTATTTGCATATGTTAATCTTTTTTAATAATTCCCTTTTTATGATCCTTAACAATAGCTGATGTATTTTTATGAGATCTCCCTAGCTTTCCAATTATTCTTTTTGTTGAATCGTTGTATATTGTCCACTATTCTACTAACTTACTTATGCAAAATAAAGAAATCCTTCCCAACATTAAAACTATAACCATTTTAATGAAGCCAAGCTATCATTAAGGTTTTTTTACTGCCCTAAATTTCTCCTTTATAAAACTGAACTGACTGGCTGAATTTGTTGTTATGTTCTCCACTTGCATTTCAGGTGTTCTGACTTCTGTTCTCAGACGATTTTTTTAGATGTCACTTCTAAATCTGTTTTCACTGTTTATTCTTTTTTTCTCCCCCTTTCAGGTTAGATTGTAAGTTCTTGATTCCCTAAGCTTTCCTCCTTACTTTTAGTATTTTCTCCTAGCATTTACTCTACAGGGACAAAAATTCTACTTTTCTTCCTGAGGCAGACTCCCACTGAGCAGTGGAGAGCATCATGCAAGTTGTGCATGTAGAGTTTGGTCAGATTGTTAAGCTCTCAAAAGATGCTTTTTGAAACAGTTAATCTTTCAATACTTTTGTTTCACTTGTACAGGCTAGAAGCAGAAAAAAAATGTCCGTTTTAGAAATCTACATAGACACTTGAAAAACTGTCAAAGAAAAAATTCTATCTTATTCACCCTGCATGCTTCACTGAGGGACATATGTCTTAAGTTTTACTACGTAGTAACATCAGGAAATGAATAATTTCGAACAAGCCAACCTTCTCAGGTCATAATGAATTCCTTTCAAAGCTATAAGAAGAGTGTTTCTATCCCTGAAGCCCCTGACCTGTTGAGTAGCAATTATATTTTTTTTGTATATAGATGTTATCCATGTGATGTGAATATTCAATGACGTTTGTACTCCTGCAGGTCATGAGTGTCTTCTTGCGCAGCCTTATTACCGATACACTTAATTGTGCTGAACTCTGCTTCCTCAAAAGGTATGCAGCAATAAGAATATCCTGGGGCTATACTAGGATAATTTTACATGAAGAAAGCTGTCTCTTTAACATGATGAAGAGATATTCCCTTGTTGTCTGGGTCTCTGATGTTTTAAGGAAAGAGGCAGAGTTTTCTTATATGTATCTGGGTCAGTAGCTATACTTGTTTTCCCCAATAAGATTAGGTTTTCCAGTTACTTTAACCCCTAGCACACACTATATTAAAGGCTGCTATTTTCTTTAAGAAGCAGCAGCCTCAGTACTGGGGGCTCTTTATTGCCCTAATGGGCAAAAAGAAGATGGAAGTAATCATGGCCTGATCAAATTGTAATATAACAAGACTCAACAGATGCCAACTCTACTTTTTAAGGCTGGAAGTTATTATGCTATCCATAAAGGTGGACAAAGAAGATAAGAACAACAAATCCATGACGATAAGATGGCAAGTGGGACCTTATCAACAAAAGAAAATATAGCAGGCAATGCAATAGATTGAAGAATGCTGATAGGACAAAATACTCCTTCAAACTGGAATTTCACAGAATTTCTCATCAGATGTTATCAGTATACATGAAATTCTTTCTCCAGCAAAACAAGGATACTTGAAAAACACACATCAGGTGACACATGTGGACAGCACATCTCTAAATACAGCACCAGTTTAAGCCAAAAATATTACGACCTTCTGTGACCGACACATGCATTCTACATTGCAGCAGCTACCTGCATAACCTTTGAAAAGAATTTGTTTTACTTTCATTTTACTATCACTTATTTAACCCTTTAATAAATGCACATGCTACTTTCTACAGTACTATGTATGCGAGGAAACTTAGGACTGGACAAACATAATTAAGGACTGAGGACAAAGAAACATAATCCATTTGACAATTACATGTAAAGTTGTCACATATCTCCTATGAGGAGAGAGAAATCACCAGAATAAAAGGAAGTATGACGTCTCCCCTCTCATTACTCTTTTTAAAAAAAACCCTGAAATATAACCAATCATCTGTTGGTTTTAAAAGAAGCAGAATCTTCACAAGATCTGGATGATATTTTTTAAAAAAATTACTGTTCACTGATTGTCAGCATAAAAAATAGCAATAACTTATTTAGCTAAGCAAACTATAATATGCAATGGAAACAGATATTTTACATGGAGCTGCTAGCCAAGTCAAGGCAGAATTTATTAATGCATTTGAAGCACAATTTCAAGGCCATTTGATGTTGACAGGATTCTTCATATTGTCATGAACAAGCTTGGGATTGATGCCTTGGAATTAACCCCTTGGAAAGGGACAGGATCTGAAGCTGCATTTGTGATAACTGTTGACTGTATCAGTGGTTCCTACTATTCAAAAGTTACTGCTCTTTTCCTCAACTGCCATTGTGCTCTGATTGTCATTGCCGATGTGCACAAAAGATCCCATGAAGCACTGAAAATATGAAGCTGAAGACAGTGAAAGATACGTCCTATTTTTCCCCTTAATTTTTCCACCTTTGCCTTAACTTTCCAACCCCCAATTTGGGTGTGTAACAGGGAAGTCCCACACCCGTCTCTGCACTCCGGGCTTCGCTCTGCCATCTCCTCCCCGGTGCTGCCGCACACCTTCCTCAAAACACAGCTGCCTGCCACAACGGCCATTACTGTCTCTTTCTCCTCTTGCATTTCTTCTCAGTCAAATTTACAGTGTTAGACTGAAGCATCATTAAGGATCATCTTTCCATTCTTTTCATACACAGCCCTCCACAAGTTGGTACTGATTTAAGTTGTGAAGTTACACTAACCATGAATAAATAATAATAATGAGAATTTCTTAAAGTTGGTTTACAGGTAAGTCAATTTTTGCCAATGTTATCGACTTCAAGGGTAATAGCCTGCCTTGATTCCTGTAATAGTGGAGTCTACAAGAAAGACCCCAGTGAAAAATGGATGCCTGCTAGTCACTTCATGAGAGGAGGTTTGGAGGCATAGCATCTCCAGAAGATGTGAATGACTGCCTCTCCATGGAGAAGACCCACATGTGCACTGCAGCCAACAGCAAGGCTTGCCCAGACCATCTTCCTCAGCAGCTGCAGCCCATAAGCAGGTCAGTCTAAGATTCAACCCTTTTTTTTTTTCTTTCAGAAGCAGCTTTACCACATGTGTTTATCAATGTTTCAGTGTTTATAAGATTACATTTGTTTTACAATGGTTTCCCCTCACTCACAGTCATTACGTCTGTGCAATGAAATGAGAATCCAGTCTATCTGCTAGATAATATCCTGAATTAAGGATAAAGCATGCTATAAATCTGGGTGTGCAGATAAATGTACACATGGAGATTGTGTGTTTATGTGTAGGTAGGTACACACAAACACTCATACAGAAATAGCCTTAATCTGAACTATATTTATTTAGTGATGCAAATTTCACAGTTTACTGTGATATTTATTCTCAATTCTTATTAGTTACAACTATGTATGGAATAAATAAAAGATGTTAACTACTTAATATGAGTGTCACTTTGACTAGAATCAAAACCAAAGGTACAACAAAAGCAAAACGTTAAGATTAGTTTTGAACTTAAAAGACACATATATGATGCTGCAGCTGAAAAAATACATAGAGAACCTTTATCCCATTCATACAGACAGGTAAGTATGTCCATTTTTTTGTATCTGTTCCTCTAGCAACAGTTTTGTACCTGGGACAGAAACTGGAAAAGGGGATTCCTTGTATTTTTTTATGTTAGAAAAAAGTAATCATGTCTCTCTTTTTTTCTATCCTCCTCTCTAATCTGTTGTGCTTTTAAGTTAAGTACAAAATGCCTTTACATTCTTCAAACGTTAAAGAAAAAAATGAGTTAGGAAAGCAATGCTTATAATACTGTACAGAGTATGCCAAATCCAGAAACAGAACTTCAATGAATAAGAAAAAGCCACAAAGCTCACTTTCCTTTTATGCCACATGTTCAAGTGTTTTATTGAGAAGTAGTGAGGACATATAAAACTCAAGGTTTACCCTACACATACTGGAAACTATATACTAAATATCTTTTATTACTGTTTATTAAGGGCCACCAAAAATGCCTTCAAGTTTGAAATGAAACATGTTAAATGTAATGGACAGAAAATATAGCACTTATCTACTGTTTAACACAGTTGTACCATTGTCCCTTATATTTCAGAATAACAATTGCTTAAATGAAATCTATAGTTTAAAAAGCCTTTGAGTGATATGAATAAGAGCAATATCAAAATTAGTCCAATTGTTTCGTTTGTCTGTTAAGACTTTTGCAGTTGCTAATGAGCTAAAAGGTATTAATGAAGCATCCATGTATACAGTATTGCTATCTAATATAATGAACACAGTTTTATTGAGATATTTTGTTAATTTGGATCTTAAAATTAGAGGCAGTTGTAAAAACAAAAAATATTGCAACAACCACTCTCATAATTACCAATTTGATTGTAATTATGTTTCATTCTTTTTTTTTTTTTTTTGTCTTGACAAATGACAGATTTTCCTTGGGGTCAGCAGGAGTGGAGGGGAAAGGGGAAGAAGGCAGTTCTCTTCATAAAAGCATTCTTAAAACCATCTTGTGCAGTTTTCATGAATGACTATATCCCTACAACAAAAACCCTAACAATTCAGCTGCCTAGTCACAAATTTTCTTATTGTACACTATAACCAGGCTTGAACAGGAAAGAATGCAAGAATGCAGCTGGCTATAGAAAGAGCTCCTGGTTTACATAATAACGGTGAGAGTAGCTAATATGTTAAAATGAACTAAATTAATTATAATCTCCCTTTATAAAAATAATTTTCTTTCACTGCTGCTATGGGAACAAAATATATGATAATTTCTTTTATTGAATGTGAAGCAAATGATTGATTTATGTTGCAGAGATTTTAGCACAGATCTCTCCTGCAAACTTTCTACATGCAGCACATCCATTTGTTTGGGGCAAGAAAAACTGAAGGAGACCTGGACAGATTAAACTCTAAGGACCAGAAACCGAGGTCAGTGATAGAGCTGTGTATATCCTTTCAATTCTGAATAGTAACAATGCTCCTGTCCAAAGAAAGTCCAAACTTCTATTCTTTTGAATTGATATTCCTCCTTTCCTGCTCTCTCCCTGAAAGCACACAGTCTCTACATTTTTCTTGGAGGAATGTCTTTTTTCTCAGCCTCAGACATGCTCTCCATTTATAGCTTGGCCTCTTGCTAGATTTCCTTACAGTAACACATACTTCATGACCTGACCCACAGCACTTCATTTTTACTTGCCTCAGTCACCCTTCCGTAATGTTCTGGAGGAGACAATATTAGTACTGAGATTCCCCTGGCTGACGCCATAGCAATTTAAAAAGTCAAACAGGTGCCAGTGAATTTTCAGGGCTGGAGTGTCTTAAATACACAACAGAGACACATACATGCTTCCCTCCCCCCCTCAGTTTCTGTTCTGTGGTTTAAGCAAACTAGTTAATTCTTCTGAAAGTTGTGGTGAAGGAAAATAAAATAATTGCCCTTAAAGTTCTGGTATCAGTGGCTGCCTAAAGCGAACCACACAAAAAAGTCCACCACGTGAAAGAAAAGTGTCAACCCTGTCAAGTCGAAGGCTACAGCTAGCCAGTCATTAAGCCTTGAATAAAGGATGCTCTTCTGAACTAAACTCATATTTGATCTCTATTTCTTTGTTGATATTATAAAGCAATCACTTACTGAGGGTTTCCATAGTAACAAGTGAGCTAATTTTTTATTTTAAAGCTCTTTCATGCACTTAACATACAGATACAGTGGGATAATTGGCAGGGAATACTGTTCCTCCTTTCCTGGTATTATTTAACCAGAGCAGGGTAAAGTAAAGCATGGTTTTCAATGAAACTGGAGATTTATTTTCCCTCCTCTGTAAGAACATTAAAAAAACTTTACAATTTACTTACATCTTTGGTTTCTGCGTTTGCTCTTGTACATAGTCATTCTGAAGAAATTCCACTTTCTAAGAAGTAATTGCCTTGAACACAGACAAAAGAGATGAGATCGTGCTTCTGCTTTGCAGTGAGACAGTTGCTCACTGACAGAAGGTAACCAGCAATCTCTCAGAGAAAGGCAGGGTAATACCATTCTCTTAAAATCCAGGGGAGATGCTACTGGCTCTAACTATTTTCTCTCTTACAAAGCTCAGAGACAAAATATATTTATTTTCCTGGTTTTTTCAAATGTGTTTGATATCAGCTAATAAAATCCAGAAAGCATATAGAATCATGAAATCAGACAAAATGGGGTTACGTTCTATTCGATAGTCTGACAACAAGATCCCTTGAAAAAGCCCTGATAAAACCAAAATTGCATAAATGACCTCATAAACTAATAAAAACTAACTTTTTATTGAGAGATCTTAGAATTATGCATATGAGGACATTAAAATATTTTAGGCTAAATTTTCAAGCAAAAATTGCTATGAAAAAAAAATCAACACACTTTGATCAATGAAATCCTGACTGCAGGTCTGAGCTCATGAATAGGTTATTCAGGAAATAACATATAAAATGCAATTTTTTTTTTCATGCCTGTGTTTACTTCTGCATTACCTTTCAATGATTTAATTTGGGGAAAGTTATTTAAGTGACATTCTGCTGATTGCTCATTTTTATAACTACTTCATTGCCTGCTAGTCTGTTAAATCACAAGGTCTTGGGGAAAAAAGTGACAGCATTTCCACATACATGCGTGTCACCATTTCAAAGAATCCAGACATCTTCCTAAAGGGAGCAGGGGAAAGGGGAAGAAATTCTTGCTGTATTGGGGAGATGAGAGTTATGACGACATTCAAGAAAGAAGATGCCAGTGGCAGCTATGGAGCTGGAAAGAGGTGGAAGTTCCACTTCATTCTGCAATAAATCTGCCCTCAATAAAATTGTGTGAAAGTATTTCTTAATGTTTTAAGGAATTCATGCTTTGAGGTACCCTTCATGTTTTGAGATCTTGATCCTAGATACGACAAATACAGAAGTGTCAAAGGATTTAAGACAGAGGGTGCAGTAATGTCAAAAGAATAACTATGGTGACCGAAATGTCTTGAAAACTAACAATAATAGTCTTACTCCCGTTTAAAATGTATGGCTTGACAACAGCACTCTAAACTACTCAAAGAAATCTAAAGCTAATATCTTTGGCTTACATAAAAAAAATTGACATCTGATGCTTATCGATCAGTCACGTTTCAGAAAGTAAAAAACTCCTTTTCAAAGACAGGAACCATTTGCAGCATCCATCTGAAAACATTGACCCACAATTATTTTCTTCATGAAAAAAAGTTGAAAGAAATATCTCTCTCAAACTGCCTACCCTAAAGTTATACTTTTTCCATAATATTTTTTCCTTGTCAAAATTTTTTTTTTATATCTCCAGTATAACCATTTTCAACTTTGTGCATCATTTAATCTTCCTTTCAGTTGTTCGGTATTCACATAGCCTCACATTGGCACACTTCTGACTACTGAAGTGAAATCTTTATATTGGTTCTGTTGATCTACTTTTCCTCTGTCTGTCAAAACCAGACCATACATCTTTTAATTTGCTTTGGATTTGTATCAGTATAGCTGAGGATAAAGTGTAGCCTGAAGAAAGTGAAAGCAATGTACGCATTTTTTTGGATTTAATTAGTATTTCAACTACAGTTGTCTCAAAATGCCACAGATGAAATAACACCATCTCTATTGTGGAGGTCAGCAGAAAGGTGGGAAATTGCAAAGTAGCTCAACTGTGACAGGAAGGAAAAAATTTGGCTAAACATAGCAGTAGACAAAATGTCTGTACCATATAGAAAGACGCTGCATGCCATATACTCAAACAAGATTGTGCAATTTATATCCATTGAAGTCAGTATTTTTGCAGCAATTTGTATGCACTGAAGAAAATTCAGCAATTTTCCTGCTTTATTTTTTTCCTCTGAGTTAACTTCCAGCCGAATCAAGACTGTGATCTGACTCAGATGACAGAGATCTGCGGTCTCCCTTTAGATTTGCTGCTTCATGTAGCAATCTTTGCTCCCTTTCCTTGCTCTTTTCCGACTTCTACCTGAAGGCTCTCATCCAGTTCAAGTTTTCCTTCTTTCATTGATTTGGTAAGATGTCCTCAATCTTTTTCCTCATCCCACATTAGATCTTAACTATGGAACTCCTTATCATTTTTCCTTATCATTAATGGCTAATTTTTTGTTAATTTTTATCTGTGTTTAACCTAGACATATATTACTAGCTCTCCATATTATATTATGCGTAGCACATACAACAATGTGTATACTTTTCCATTGTTCTTTTGTGCATTATTCTATTACAACCATGTATTTGTAGGCAAATATCTTGTAATGGTATAATATAAAAATATAAACTAAATGGGAATTTCATGGTATAGGAATTAATTTATTTAAAATCAATTATACCTGAAAACACAGTCTTTATTAGTTTTTCTTCGTGTTAATTGCAACTCTGATTACTTTTTCAGTACGGCGAAATGCATTTGCTAAAAATAATGTAAATACACTCTGTTTGGTGAATCATTCTAGGTCTGTTCTTAAAAAAAAAATTGGAAAAAGAAGTACTTGAATGTGCTGGCTAGCTTTGAGTAGGCACAACAGCCTCCTGTTTCTCTGTGTTACTGTTCTCTGTTAGGAGAGTTTAAAATTCACTTTCACACTATTACAGCTTTAAAAAAAAGTCAGAATCTTGCATATGGCTGGTTAAAAGCAGCAAGCTTAGTGAGGTGGGAAGAAATGAATGGAACCTCTCAGCAACAAAAATCACCTAGTCACATTAAGCTTATTACTTTCTACAAGGATACATCTTCTTAAATGATTACAAAAGTTTAAAATATTCTTAAAACAGTCTGTTGGAATGAATTTTATCAATTCATTTTTGCTGATGGTAAAGAGTTAATAATGTCCACATCTGCATGTCCTACATCACCTCTCATCTTTCTCGCCTCCTCACCCGACAGATCCCAATAAGGAGTTTTTCTCTGAATTTCTCAAACTGTGTCCGAAGCAGAGGGAAAGAAAAAATACAGGTATTTTACAAATATAACTGCTAACTTGAATGTCACATATTACTCATCAATAAACACTTTGCTCGGGCTGTATCGTCAACTTTATTTTTAATGAGTAGATCTTAGACAAAAAAGGAAGGTGGAGGAGGCTTAAAGTATGTTCTGTCTCTCAGTGTTTAGTTCAATGCACCCAAAGAGTCTTCTTAGATAATATCCTTTTATAGATTCCACTATGGTTATTTTTATGATGTCAACTAAGAAAATATTACATTTATGAATATGAATTATTTTCTTGAAATAAATTTTATGTGTGGGGATCAGCATTTAACCTCTTCCAAGTAATAAACACTGCTTGATACAATTATTGATATAATAAAATTATGCACTTGGCATGTGTGCACCTTTTACTGGTAAAAATTTGGACAATTATCTGACAGTAATGCTTATTAACATAGTGTAATATTAGATAAATAAAATTCACTTTACCAAGAAATGCCATTTAGCTATTAAGACAGGTTTGTGATAACATATTCTCTTTATGATGTAATGAGGACAGAGCTTAAAATATTGGCCAAACCATACCCCTGACTAACACTGGTACAATATTGAACAAGCTGTGGCAAGCAGAATAAGAAAGAGCAAGATTACTACTTCTCATGCTTACAACTATAAGTTAGAATGAAGGAGTTCCATAAATGTTATTTCAAGACACAACAAAGCTGGCTAGCATTCCTGAAGCAGACCAGAAATAAAGACCTGTGAGAGTGCCAAAGAAGGAAAATTTTAATAAAAGGTTACCTGCAGACTAAAAAGCTCCATTCACCTGCCTAAACATTCATGTCTAGCACTACTTTGATGATTTTTGGCATCTGAGACATTCACACAGTGCCAGAAAATATGGCACAGGACCTGTGGGAAACCTACAACCTTCTGGAGCACTCTGCTGAAGTCAAGACCATCTTAAATGGCTCTAGGCAAATATTTAGGCAACTGAACCCAGTCCAGAGTTTATAGTCTAACCTCTTTCTGATAATTGTCATTATTCTCTGGCTTTTTTATACTTAAGGTCATTATTTCAAAGCGGTTACAACCTGAACTCTCAGGCCTTGACCTTGCAAGAATTTATGGATACACATGGAGGAGAACCCCTGAAATCCACTGAAATCTAGGTGGGAAACAGGAAAAAATCCTGCCTGTTGAAGCCCTGTGATTGATCGCAGCAGGAAAAAGGAATTATATGGAAAGAGAAAATGGTAAGATTTATGATTGAGAATTTTTAAATATCCTCAAAGAGGTCACAATCCAGTACTGATACTAGTACACAATCCAGAGCTGACTGTATGGGTTAAAAAATTGTGTGGATAAAAGAGAAATAATTTAGCATAATACTTCGAAATCAGCAGTATTTCCTTTTACTAAAGCCAAAAAGCCTGTCAATATGTTTTAACAGTCTTCCTTTACTTCAGCCAGTTTTTACTCTTCCCAAGTGTTCGTATCCAGAAGAATATACAGTTTGCAAGATTTCATTAAAACCTCAGTATTTATCAAAAGCTGTGTTAGAATGAAATTTGTTACATTCACGGCATTGCCATAATCTACTAATTTGGAAAAAAACATCAGAAGAAATGTGTTTTTTCTGGAGCTGTTTGATTTTTGGAAAACTATTAGACTCTCTCGTCTCTGTTATCTTCTACATTTCTGCTGACCTGTTCTACTTTTCTTCAGCTCTATTAGACAGTAATGACACCTCACCACAAAAGATTCTTTTTTAGATAACAGGAGAAAACCCCCAAGGTACTGGTCCTACTTTCACCATAGGCAATTTTCTCTTTTTCAATGAGGCTTCTTCACTAGAATATCATTTGTCTCATTGTTATACTAGCATTTATCTTTAATCTTTAAGGAATTCACTGCCAAGCTTCCCTCATTAGACTGAGCTCTTTTTATCAGATATCGCTATTACCATTTAGCAATATGATCACAGAAGTATGAAACAAAGCCTGTCACTTTCTTTCTCAGGTAGGAGCCCATAGTGGCTCTTCCTCCTGTCCCTTGCCATGTTTCCAGCACGTTCTCATTCCTCCAACAAGAGCATTAGAAATCCATTGGGATATTTTTCTGTGACTAACAATTTCCAAAGTTTGCAATGTCACTTCCTACAAATACAAGGTTGGAATTGACATCTGCATGTCTGAAAGGAAAATATTTATGTATTAGCAAAGATAGGAATTTCAAAAAATGACAAAAGATTACGAAAAAAACCCACAACTAAGTAGAGGTTCTTCATAACTGTCCGTAAATACATGAAAGGTTGACATACAAAGAAAAACGGGGGAAGAGTTTGTGAATAAGCTATTTTCTGTGTCTCTGGAGACCAAAACAGTCATGGACATACATCGTAGCAACAGATACTCAAATTAGTTGTTTGGAATCTAACTTTGTTATTGATAAGGGTAGCTATACATTGCGGAAGAAGCGCTAAAGGATTTTAAAATAGGTTAGGTATCTTGGAGGAGCCTGCCTAGGAGATGGATAAGATGACATCTTGTGGTTCCTTCCAAGCCTTACTTGCGATCCCGTATGCCCAGGTAAAATAGCAATCGGCACAAGATTCAGCGCAAGCCAAGGTTCAGTCTATGTTAGTCCTTCAGCCTACCCAGTATCAATGGAGCATTTCAGACAGGAGGAGATTGGCATGACATGAGGAAACTTAATTCCAACAAGTGTGAAACATATAACGTCCCGTACCTACTTTTAGGGAATTCTGGAATACCAACTTCTGCTCTGGACACTGGAGCTGCTTCTCCAACTGGGAATGAGTGAGATCACCTGTGGCTGAACCCATCTCTGAATCTTTCCGGCTACAGACACCTGTCTGCTAACTCAGGCACCTATAGATGCACGTTATGAATACCCTTCAGAATTACACTGTGTCCTCAATTATGTTTGGGTAACTTCCACAAGATTCAGAGGAGCTCCAATACATGGATATGCTGGAAGCCTGAACCTTCCACTTTGCAGTTCAGAATGATGGTATTACAGAAAGAGCTACTCTGCTGCTTTCTCCCCAGTCCCAAAGATTGACAGGGGCTCTAGAGAGGGGTTTGATACTTTCACAGCTTTACCTCCCTCCTCATTATTGACGCTGTCTTATATAAGCCCTGAGTGAAGCTTGGCCAATTCTATTCTGTTCCCAGTTCCAAAAACAAATAATGCAGTTATGAATGCTTGATAGCTCTTCCTTTTTTTCAGAACAAGTACTGTACATGGTAAGTACAGGTCCCTTTAGACCAGTAGTGAAAACATAAAACTTTCTGTTCATCTGAGGAACATTTAGCTATTATTTTAAACCAGGTATAATATGATATTCCTCTCTGAAATATCTTAAAAAGCAGTTAAACTTCAAGCTCAGAGTTCGATATTTTATGTGATAGATTCTACAGTGGAAAAACCTGTCTTCCCTTCTGCTTTAGCTGGTGGAAAAATGGTAACTAAATCTCAGATGAATGCCATTCTGACTCCTTTCACCTGCTTTACACACTCTGTAAGATCCAAGTTTGTTCCTCCTATCCTAGATCAGTTTCTTTCCTAATTCATCTCGGTTCTCGACAAGTTTGTTCTTGGCTAGTTTCCTTTTGGTTTTGAGCAATCTTAATGTTTTGTTTTGTTTTGTTTTGTTTTTCCTAGTCCTGGCTTCTTTTCATCTCATCTTTAATTTGATTTTAGCCAGGTTTATCTAGCCCTGGCAGGTTTTCATTTGTTCTGCTACATGCTTTGGTTGCTAGTTTGGCTGGGACTTTTCATCGTCTTTTATTTCATCTTGATGAGATTGTCTCCATCCACCACACCTCTAAGTTACTTTCACGCTATTTCTAAACATGTGTTTAACAATTAAGACAGTCTTAAGAGATGTTCTGCTTCAAAATTCTCAGATTATGGGACTAAAACACACTTCCCTTCCATTAAAAGGAGTTAGAAGGTTTGTGTCCCAAATTGTTTTCTGAATATAAACTAAGATTCCTCTCAAAACGAGTTTTTCTTCAGGATTTACACTAATATAATTCAGAATGTAAATTATGTATAAAGAGGTGGTCTGCACTTTTCTGATCATTAAACTATTTCTTAGTAATTCAATTCATCGGCCATATTACTAGAAAAGTTTCCCCATATTTCACCTTACAATAATCCTTTCAATGATCATGATCTTTGATGTTTTGCACAACATACTGAAGTTACAGTTCACAGATTTTCCTAAATACAGCACAAACACAATCCTGTACTTGGAAATATATTCATTTACTCAAAATTATAGAGAAATGGCTATCTGATTTATGGTAACAATTTTTATCTCTGCTAGTTAGTAGCACATTAAGAATTTCATTAGCCTAGGTAATTGAAACAATCCTAATGTGTCCAGAATTAACATTTCAAAATATAATAGTTTTTATCCACTTGGTAAATTTTTAATCCTAGTGGAAAACTGACAGAAAGTCATTAAGTCATGGAAATTTTTTCTTCCTTGTTATTAAATCTGAAATAAGTCATGACGCCTGTAGCAGGCACCGGTTTCCATCATCTCAGAGCTGGTAGATCTTAGAGGATACTGCAAATATAAAAGGGTGGACGAATACCAGATGTGGAACAAAAGTAGCTCTGCTGAATTAGAAAAATACTTGGGCTTTTAATAGACTAGCAAGTGCTCAGCTGTGGATTTAATAAAAAATGTTCATTCATGTAATTTCTAGACCAAGTGCTGAATATCAGTGAGTTTTCATGAGAGATTTAAGACAACTTTGTCTATCAATCTATCTTGATTCTGCTTAAGTAACAAAATAATTCCACTTCAATATAGAGAGTTGTTTTTAATGGGAATTACACCCGCTGTGTCATATTCTGCAAACAGATGTTATCGCTTTCAATTTGGTTAGGGTGACATGCAATTCAGTGCTGCTTTGTTTTCCTTTTCACATTCTTTTTCTTATCAAACTGATGAGACACTTCAGCATGCTAAATTTAATGGGACAAATCCTCAGGACAGAATCCATTCTTGTATAACCCAAGAACATTGCAAAAATACACCTCAAATTCATCTATCTTGATTCTGCTTAAGGGCTTAGAAGTACTTGAACACCTCAAACAGGTTTTTCAGACATAGCCATCTGAAGAAACCATTTGCTATCATCACCATTGCACTATGAGTTCCTATTTTAAAGTTTTTATGTGTTTATTGAAACAGCTGTAACACACATTCAAAGTACATTTTCAGTTCTTCACTCTAGTGAATGTTGTCTAACTTTGACTACAAAACAGAACGGGGAGAGCTTGAGAAAGAATCTCTTGTGAACAAATGAGACACTTAAATTGTCAATTTAGAGCTCACAGCAATGCAAACCGATGATGTTTTATGGTACAGCCAATGAGTAGCTGCTGCTTCAATCTTTCATTTCAGACTAATTCTTTTATAACAACAATCAAGAGAAAGCTGAAAATGTTCCACTTTCTTTTCTCCTTGTATGGGATCTTTCTTTCTCAGTGTGTAGGACTCAAGACAATTTTGCTTATAATCAATCAGTGTAATGGCTGGCTTGAGAGGGAGAATAAGGCCTTTAACAGAGAAGAAAAGTGGAAGAAGAAGATTGATTTTTGGAGAGAAGGAAAAAGCTGTATCATATCAATTCACCACCAGGCCATGCTAAAGGATGTAACACTATTGGCACAAATACAACAACATCCTTTGAACTACAGGGCTCTGCTCACTGTGCAAAATACCAGTGTGACTCCAACGTCACAACTACTCCTAATTTTTTGTTTCAGTTTTTTTTTTTGTTTGTTTGGTTGGTTTTTTTAGGACTCATGTGCATGTGCATGCACCTATGTGGGGTGGCAGGGTGGGGAAAGTGATAACAAGAAGTTATTATGTTAAAATTTTTAATGTATCTGATTAAATGTGTTAATTAGATTGATGGATGATTGGGGAGGAAGCATCTTTTCCTTAGTCTAAACGAGGCTGCATGCCTATGGTGGGATTATATACATTTTGAGTCAGCTGAATTCATAGGTTCAGTTCTTAGAATATGCCAGCTATAAGGCAACTTCCCTAAACATTACAACCAAATCAAAGACAATTTCTAAGTCTATATAGGTATCCTGTACAGAAACAGGATATTTCCTCTATTATTACAACAAGCCAAATTCTTTGGTTTTGTTTTAAGCTTAAATAAGTTTTTAATCAAGACTGGTATAACAGCACAATAATGCTATGCAGTATTTAACACCCAAAGCTCTACTTTTTCACTGAAAAGCTTTAAATATGTTGTTTACTCATTTGAGAAAAGGTTATCAAACATTTGAAACACCTTTTGCATTAAGAAAATTCTGGCTAATAAGTAGAACCTCAGCATTTTAAAAAAATAAAAGAATCATTGCTAGTAATAAAGGGCATCAGAATATGTTTTTGCTTGATAAAATATTCCAAACCAAACATATTCTCTAGATAGGGATGTTTCAAAACCACAAGAAGTATGAGGAACTTGGAAAGACTAATACTTCTCACCTTGAGGCTTTACTACTAAATATCAGATCTTACTGTGAATTAACTGCTAAAAATGCACATAGCAACTCTTTTCAAGGGGATACTGAAACCCAGAAAACAGAAGTGTGTTCTTAATGACCTGAAAACAAATTTAAAAGAGATGTCAGTGCAATAGAGGAGATAAAGAACATTTTTATCCCCTTGTGGATTTAAGAGGAAAAATGCTTTCTCATCAAGGTAAATATTTAAGAGACTATGTGCAAATGTGAAACAAAGGTATGTAAGATGCTTTATTAAATTCTAGCCCAAGATAATAGAAATGGAAGCATTTAGGTGTAAAGTTTTCTATTCCCTGCTCTGTCGCACCTTGAAAGGGTAAAACCATTTCAGACGGCATGAGAATAGCAGCTTCTGGAGACAGTCTGTTCAGAGAAGATACCAAAACCAAAGGGATGTCCAAAGTAATTTTGAAAAAATCTGTCCCCAGGTCACTTCCATTCTTGAAAATTTCTCATTTTGGTTCAGCTACATAATACAAAGCATGCTTTTATTTTTAATGAAGTTTGGCTTTACAGATAAGAAAAACCCTGTGTGATGCTGCAGCAAAATAAGAAAGAAAAGGGTTTAAGGAAGGTGGTGTTACTACTCACCGTTTATGTCTAGACTGAAATTCCTGCTCACATCTTAGAATATAAAAGGCTTAGCGAATTATTTTGGAATTGATATTCATAGGATCCAGTTTAACTAATATTGCACTGAACATGTAGCTCTCTCCTGCCGTTACAGAAAGGTTAACGTAGCTTCAGAAGCTTGCATGAGATTGGTCATAAGTGTTAACTACATTGACTTCTAAAAGATAAAGATAAGAAAAATTGCAAGTCCTCTCAAAAAGGGTTGCTTTCCTCCCTCAGAGCAATGATTTGCAGAAAGGAGAATTATAATTAGAATACACTAAAATGAGAACCTTTGCTCTGAACTATGACAGGAACTTTAAACAGGGAGGCTAGTTAAATTCAGACAAAACCTTAATCTGCATTTTTTTTACACACAATAAAATAGTGCTATGAATAGTCCACACTTTACACTGAGTCAAAATCTCTCATTTAAGGCCACCTACATATTATTGTTTGGAATGTAGATCCAAGTCTGTCCAGATTCAGTTTACTTTTTGCCAAATGAAAACTAATATCATGCAATTTTGCTATCTTATAAATCCAAACCCTGGACTATTCGACTCACAAAACAAAGCGATGAGCCCTGAATGTTATTTATTCTGGAGGCACACAGTACTTACGACCCAGATATTTAAGAAAATTAGGTTTGGAGAGTAAAAGTCCTGC
>NW_009612168.1:35044-107680 GCF_000690535.1 Cariama cristata
TGGAATCAGATGCTAGAAAAAAAGAGCACGAGAAGATTTTATTTTGCTTTTCTGATTGACACTGAGCTTAGTCTCTGTCACCGTTCTTGGTGGTTTGACTCACTCATTGTGGTTTTAAGGACTTCATCTGAGTGATGGACTTGGTAGCGTTAGGTTTGTGGTTTGACTCGATGATCTTAAAGGTCTTTTCCAACATGAATAATTCTATGATTTTATGATTCTATGACTAAATGAAAAAAAAAAAAACGCTCTCAGATTTTCCCAGGGAGCGAGCAGAATGATTTTCCTGGGTGCTTGGAAAAGGCAAAGCTGAAGAAATGCAAGAGCATTTGGTCCGATTGGTCCAACTTCAATCTAAAACACACAGAATGAAAACTATGATCGATATTTTCAGCAGCTTCCAGTAAATGGAAAAATAAATCCATGTGAAAAACTGAGGTAGGGTTAACTGATGTAAAAATTATTGCAGAAAACATTACGTTCTCTCCAAGCTATACTGTGGACCAGAAAACCAAAATACACTGAAATATTTCTTTTCAGAGTTTCATATGGTTTTTGTCAACACTCTACAGCGGAATATTTTGAACAGCAGTCAAAATATAGCAGATGTGACCAAATGGGAAGGGGAGGTGTTAGAAATCGATAGACTAGATGAAAGGGCCCAGTGTAGAAATACAGTCCTGTCAAGTGGATTTTTGATAAATTATCTCACAGTCTCACAGTTATATCCCCCCATACAGAACAGTGCCACAAACTCCACACTGCCCTGACATCAGCCGAACATGTGACCGTTATTTTTAAAGAGATTAACATTTTTAAAGAGTCTAGCAAGACACAAATCTATTGAGCAGCCCTATTTCAGACTAATCAGTGTTAGTGAAATTACTTTTCAAACGTTAATAGAGGAATTGCTTTTGAATAACATCAGATTAATAACTTTTAAAACACCTGACTTCAGAGAAGGGGAAATAGGATTATGTTTCTTATAAATTACCATACAGAAAACATACAGTATGATTCAAGAATGCAGTATTTTTTATTAATGTGTTCAAGATGAAGAGTCAAATTTTCAACTGTTGTAAAATAGAGGTTATTATATGACTTAGTTGCCTGCATTCATGGATGACTGAGTTTCACAATGTGGGAAGTTCTATGTTATGCAGGAAAATCATCAAAATTATTTTAATTGAAATTAACTGTACATTTGGCTCACAATTCTTAATTTTCTAATTCAGTGAACTTAATAGCCTAATCTTTCAACTAGAGGGATAAATTTGATCTGTAACTGGTATCTCTGGCTAAACATATGACTAATCATGCCATTTCACTGACCAATCTTTTATCTTTTGGTAAAAGCATCTTATTGGACGTAGTCTTGAAATTTTCAATGAAGTCAATGTTTCCAAGAGTGACTGCACTAGAATATTCAGCCCTTCAGAAAACTGCTGAAAAATAGGTGTCTAAATTTAAATGAAGAAGCTTTTAAGAGTTCCCCTAGTAATTGCACCTATAAAGTGATGTGACCTTAAACCATGATCTAGGATCTGTCTTGAGATACGAGCAGATATGGAGCATCACGCGTTAAGCAAAAAAGATACTGCAAAGGAAAGTAGAATTAAATTGCCATAATGGCAAATACAGCTTTAAAAGTTCATTTCATAATGCAGGCATATTTTCTTGTTTTGTAAAGTTATAGATAATTTAAAAAAGTTTTTAGCATTTTAAAAGAAATGACACCTATAGAAACATTATCATCACAGTTTATTACACATTACTATTGTTCCATTCCACCTAAACAAAAATGTCTTTGCATTTTAATGTCTCACCTCACTAGAATTTTCAGCAGCATTTCGTAATAATCCCATTTAAAAATATAGCAGATTGAAACAAATATATGAATTTGTTGACAAAGGCAGCATTAAAAACCAAAAAAAATCCCAACCACCTAAACAGGTAAAGCGTTCAATCTCTTGCAGTAAATGTTAAGTAATTTAAGTATATTGATACTTGACTAATTAAAAATTATCTTTATGTGCAATGTTACTTGTGTCAGACAAGTGTCAGAACCAGATGCTATATGAAAAAAATTAGTTTCTTCCAAGTTTCAAGCACCCTTCCAAACATGATTCTAAACATCAGTTGGACCTCATCTGAAGAAACCTGGAAGACACAAAGAGGTAGCCTATGCTAAATTTGAACCATCCTATCCTTAGTGTAAGTGATCTGTATAACTGACACAAAGAAACTAATAGAACATAGGCCCATCTGATCTTTTATTTTAAAGTGATCAATGTTAATGAATGAACAAACTCCTTTAATCTAATGGCTGGGAGATTCAAAAGGTGATTCACCATTTATATGAAAAATAGGAAAGTATTTGAAATAGAGACATGAATTGCAAACTAAAGATACTCTAAATCAAAACCCAGTCATGTCCAAGTTGATAAAGTTCTGTCCTTAAATCTTAAGTTCTTTACATTGACAGATTGCAGACCATTATAGAGACTTATCACCAGGATATTAATAATTTCTTACCCAGATTAGCAATTAATTGCACTCCAGTGAACCTCAAAATCTGGAATACGAGGCATCTGTACTCTGAACATGCTAATAAGAACCTAAGGCAAACCAACCAAAAAGTAAGGATGAAAGGTGCTTTCCTTCCAAATTTTATGCAATTGACCATTGGCTATTTTGTCTGAACTTGATTTGTGATGTCTTTTTTAAGCTGTGGCTCGTGACCTGTTGTACAAAATCACCTAGACATTTTCAACACTCAGTGCTCTGCAGCAGGTTGTTTTGCTCAATATTTGGCCTCCTCTTCCTAGAGATGATATATTGTGCTCTTTCTTCCGCAAGCTGAAGCTGCTTTTCAACCCTAACACCAAAGAAATTTCTTGCTTCTTCACATTAAGCTGTCATTTCTATCTGTTACACCAATTGCCAGAATGGGCGAGATAGATGGGACCATATGTAGTCAGTAAGGAAGCTTATTTTTTTCCCAATTTTGACACTGAACCATCATTTATATCTATGCATATTCTTTCAGTGTTTAGATTTCAGTTACTTCCCAGACCAGCTTCCAAATTCTCTTTTTTTCCCTCACTTATTTCTATTATCAAAATCAAAATGCATGCAAAATAGTATTTCGTTAGTCTATTTATCACAGAAAATTCTTCTTGCATAGATTTGAGTATTTGTTTGGCAGCTGCACAGTCACCAGCAAACTTGGCCTTTTTTTGCTTTTCCTTTTTTCTCTCACTAAGATTTTGAAAATCTATTGCTTTTCTTACGTATGTCATGTTTTGATCATTACAGTTGCCATAAGAAATCCCTAGCCTCTATCTTTCACATACTCTTATTCTGTTACTGTTCACCAGATGCCTTTTGCTACTTTCTTGTCTAAGAATTTTGACTGAGAAACATTTTTTATGGCCAAGCACATAAAACTTGCATATTCTGTAATATTTTTCCTCAATTTTCTATAGGTCACTGCAAAAAAGAAAAAAAAAAAAAGAAAAGAAATTTAAAAAAAAGGAGAAAAAAAAAGAAAAAAGAATAAAAAAAGGTCATCCTATTTCCCCAAATTTGCATATTTTGTAATATTTTTCCCCATTTTATCTATAGGTCACTGCAAAAAAGAACAAAAAGAAAAAAAAAGAAAAGAAATTTTAAAAAAAGGAAAAAAAAAGAAAAAAGAAAAAAAAAACAAGGAAAAAAACCCAAACATAAGTATGCTCCAAGCTGGGAAATATGCATGGAATGGGATTTCCACATTCATATTTAATATCCATAAAGAATCAAATAAAACAGTATGCTCAAGAAAACTCTATATAACAGTAGTCTCAAGTACCAGATGTTAAAATTTAAGCATAAGACCCTATGGAGAATCAGAGGAATGATGTGAGTGCAAGGAGAATCTGTTGATAAGCCAGAGAGAAAAAAGGGAGGAACACCGATAACATTCTGGAGAAGATGGAATAAGGCAGAACATGTATTTTTGTTATCAAAGTTTTAGTTAAATTTTGCCCAAACAATCTGATCTTATTTCAGTTGATTATAATTAACTTCTGTCTGTAGAACTACTCAGACAAAAGTGGTGTCTTCCTTGGGGTGTCTTCCTATATTTCAATTTATTTTGCTTATCGTCTCTGAGGTTCAAGGACTCCCAGCTTCTGTGTGAGACTCAATCGGCACAGAGGACCTAAACGTTACATGAAGTGTAACACCTGAGCTTGAGGATGCTTAAAAAAATAACAAACACTCAGCATCTCAGGTAAGTGTCTCCAAGAAAATCAACCCAACTTTCAACTGTTTATGCAGGTTCCCTAGTGAGGCTCTCTAAATCTCTCCCTCTGACACTTGTGTGGCTTTGCTAAATAATAGTCAGTCAGATGCAATATTTCTTCCCGATTTCCCTTTCTTCCTCCTCATCAAACACCTTTTTTCTTTTTTTTTTAAAAAAAAAAAAAAAGGAAAAATCTTTATTTCCCAAGCAGCGCACTTCAACAGATCAAACCATGACAAAACAAAGATTGCTTTTGCAACCTGCCTGAATTTCACCTGTGGAAAAGAGATCATGACCCTGCATCAGCGACACACAAGTGATGAGACAGACCCAGTATCCCAAGGGTTTATAATACAAGGCAGAGGGAGTGACCTTCAGCTATGACACTTTGCTCTAAGGAAAAACTTAAAAAGAATAAAATCTTTACACGTACATCTCCGGACCCTTGCTCTGAGGACCACTTCGGTCTCCCAGCTGGGTCTCCAGTGCCATCTGCTGACATTGGCTTCCTTTGCGACTCCCAAAGTAACGTTCCTCCAGAAGGGAGTTCCTCTGAGCTTTGTGCCTGTGGTAGTTGGTGTAATCAGAAATTTCTTGTCGGAATTGTAACTGTGAGTAATTCCACTTGCCTTTTAAAATGTTGTGTTGTTCTTTGCAGGCATGGGGTGGGGGGGTGGGGTGTTCAGTGGAGCTACTTGTTTGTATTGCCATCATACATTACAAATGAAGACATGTAGAGGATTCTGATTCTTCTTAGGATGTTCAAATAAGAAAAAAAAAGCTGCTATATGAAAATCTAGGAGTTATATTACAAACTAAAGTAGGCGCTTAATTTATAGTAGGGAAAAAATAACTCTCTATAGTAGCCAGCTGCAGATTCAGTATGAGCAGGTTGCTTAAATTCCAAAGAATATGCCCAAATTATGCCCTAGGGTTGTAATTTGACATTACAATTGCTTTCTCTGCTCTTTTTGAGTTGAGGTATTTCTTGCTTATCTGAAAATCCTTTACACCCAAAGAAGATCTTGGTTTTTAATCACACCACAGTTGAAGAGATCTGTCAACTTAAGGTGGCACCTCAAAGTGTGAAGGCATAAAATGTAATCATTGCGTTTTCCAGTATGAAAAAGCTGGACAACACGTACTGGAAAAAAGAGATGCAGAGAGCAGTTTCCTGACAAGCATTAGGACAAAAATGGTAAAGATTTTTTTTTTTTTGTTCAAACTCTGAGGTAGCTCGCCAGAGTTTTTACACAGATGTGCTGAAGTCAGATATCTATGCAATGATTTCAGAGGAACTCCAGGAAACAAAGAACTCTTTCTCTTCTTCCTTTCTCGTACAAAGTATGGGCAAAATTCCCATTACTAATACTTTTTGCATGCCTTTTTTTCTTTAGAAGTGTTAGTTGAAAAAACTGTTAGAGGCAGTGAAATAAGAACTTGTGACAGAAACAGTTAAATATAAACAAAAATTAACTGATTATTGGAGTGGAGACTTTCAGACTACTACTAGCCTGGTAATAGCAGTGGGAGATGCTTAAACTTTCACCGATTTACAGTTTATATGAGAGATTTATCATGACGTGTGTAGGAAACATATTGATTCTGATGATAATGGTAACTTCCCGTACTAACCATGGGAAGAGCAACTACACTGGTATCCCAGAGCACTCTCTGCTTTGGGGGACAAAAAGCATTTGGGGAGTTATAAAACTTCAAATGGGAAAGGCAAAGACAGTTGGTGACAAGAGCAGGTCTTTTAAAGCATATTTTCACTACAAAGTGAAATCCTTTAAAGAGCAGTTCTGCATCCCAAGACAGTAAGATATGTTCTCGATCCACAGTTACCTGGTTATGAGCAAGAAACGCTCAAGGGATGTCTTTTCAATGGGATGTTCCAGGCATTTTTGTGAGAGGGACTATGGCAGAAATGGGGAAAGTTCAAAAATGTTGACAAGCTGAAATAGTGGGGAAAAAGAGAGATCAGTATAGAAGTTACTTCTTAAGGACTCAGAAAAACAGATCAGTCAGGGCAGAAGATCGGATTTTAGACTCTATCTTTAAAACTTTTATGTTCCTCTGTCCCTCAATGTCACACGTTGATTTCATCAGAAACTGTACATGCATGATTGAAATCAGAGCCTATTACTCTGAATTCAACCAATCTTACTTACCCCAGGTGATTTGTAGAATAATCATAGTAGAAGAGAAAAAAATGCCTCATTTGAGCAAGAGCTCTTTCTCAAAGATACAGGGTTACTAGCAATAGGCAAACACATTACTAAATCAAAATCCTGGAAGAACAGAACAGCTTTATGTACTAAGCTCCAGGTGCATATCCCACTGAAATAAGTATTAATTTCTGAATAAGCTTCGGTGAGCTTTGCATCATCAGGGTGTTCAAGATAAGTATCTCCTTGATGAGAGATCGTTTACTAAAAGTTTTCTTTAAATGCTGAAGAAATCAGACGTATTTATCTTAACAAGCCAGGACTGTTTAAATATTCTTTAGTTCTGCTTTTACAGGGATTGATTCTAAACCTTTGGCATTTTTTTGAATGCATCAGTTCTAAAAGCCAGTTTATAACTTAATATTTTCTAATTTACATTAGTCACACAATGTAACAGAACGAAGACACAACAGATACCTGGAACATGCTGCAAGAGGTGTGCAGAAAAAAAGGAGGAAAGTTATTTTCCTGCTACAAGTTATTTTTACAATTTTCATAATTTTACTTTTTCTGCTATGCTCCCATCACCTCCCAGGCTTTTTATTGCAATGCCCCAGATCTTTACATTAATGTTCCTCCTATATGATAGCACTGTGCACTGGGTTAACTGGATGGAAAAGGAACCTTCTCCATCTCTCTAAATGCATGTGAATACCTGTATTAAAGCAGTGTTTAGAGTATGCAGTAGTAAGTGTGGATTTGAGGCTGTGAAGAGGGAGGCAGTGAACAAAACGTCCTGGCCTCAAGTGGCAGCAGAAGTGTCTGCTTGTGGGCTTGATTAGTGAACAGAATTTCAGTATACCTTCCTATGGCTATGGACTTTTGGAAAGAAACACAGCTAATCAACAGGTAGCGTAGACAACATACGAGAGAATAAATTTTAAAAATGAATAATTAAATTTGAGTGAAATGCAAAAGAAAAGTCCCTGTAACTGAGACATGGCAAGCAAAAATTTAAGATAAACACTTTGGCGGGTGCTACCTACACAGAATTTGAGAAACGTTGTGTCAGTTGCTAGTCAAATTGAAAATCTGATCATAAAAAATACATTTTGGAAATGATTCAAGTGTTTCTCAATGACATCATCATGAAAGGATATCAAAATCATTTAAAAAGTTGTTCAAATTCCTAATGGCATTCTTTTGTGGAGAAGAACATACTGGATTCAAAAGTTTATAATTTAATATTCATAAGATAGATATATAACAGGAAAAAAGAAGGATAGAGGAGTTGTCACACACACACCCCCCCCCAAGATAAACATAAAAATACTAGTATTTTTGCAAAATCTCAGAGCAACAAAACCTCTGTCTTTCTCTCATCAATTTGCAATCAATAGATTACCTGTTTCTGTGCAAATCAAAGGAACTCTGGTTGCTGAAACGCAATGTATTTTGGGCAGAATCTTACATACCTGTAGCTCCAAAGAGTCTGTTATTGTTGTCTTAACTTTTCTATTCTAACAACTGTTTGAATTTGTATGAAAGTTTAGCATCTGTTAAGAGCAATAAACGTGTACTATTTTTTTGTGGTGTTGATAAATTCTTGTCAGTGAAATAAATGTCATCATATAATAAAGCCATCATATTTCTTTCCTTACTCACGAGACTGGAAATCCAGATGTAACAAGAGGAATCAAAGTCCTTATGTGTATTTTCTCCTTTGACCCTGTTTCTACTTTGTTGCATCCTTTCCTCTTTCCTTTTGCTAAAATACACCTCTCGTTATGGAAAAATGAAGAAACTTTGCCATCTTGTGGTCAATGGTACTTATTGTGCTACCGAACAAAAACAGAAAACAGGCTGCAAATAGGATGGTGGTCACCATGTGGGCAGCTGCAACTTCAGTGAATTTAAGGAAAAAGACAGAGCAGAACAAAAATTTTTAGTATAGTGTCGTACACTTTTACCAGTGCTACAGAGATAACAATAATAGAAATGGCTCAGAGCAAGGAAGAATTAAATAGGGCAGGCTGTACATTTTTTTTTTTTTTTTTTGGTTTCAGCAGGCGAACTCTGTTAACTCCTGGAGATGCAGGGAATATTTTCTTTTGGCAAATAGCTGACATTTGCTAAGCAATTCTATTATCAAATTCACAAGTTGTCATCAAAAATGTAGACTTAGGTGAGCTGTGGAAAACTTAAGGCTGCTAAGGATCATCAGAGTAGCTGTTTTTCATATTGCCCGAGACCTTGAACGTGTGCAGTGTTTTAAGAGTTACAACTCTCACAAGGAACACAGAAGATCAAGGCAGCGAATTTTGCTGCCAGGTGCTCCGCACAAGAGGTGGAGAAGCTGTAGCGGTCACCTCCCTGCCTGAAGGGAGGTCCCCAAGGAGAGGAAATCTCCAGGTGGTATACACTTGACGAAGCAGCTCCTCTGTCTGCCTTTTCACTTGTCATGGTGGATAAAAAGGTCATGTCTATGCTCTGGTGATTTGTGGCTGCTAAAACAGTTCACAGTCAAAATCGTGCTTCTAATTTATGCAGGTAATCAGCCTTATTCTCCCCTGGCCACCTGACCAGACCTCCCACAATACAAGAGACATAAATTCAGATTCATTTGGCTTATACATAGTCTTGGTGCTAACTGGCACAGTGTGGAGGAACAGCTCGTTTTTCTTCTGCTTGAAGAAGCTCAGGTTGTCTCCACTGCTATGATCTTGTAAATTTTTTCCCCATGCGTTGCAACAAATTCAGTGGCTATTTTGCATACAGTCCCATGCAGTTAATGTTACTGTTCTGTTAAGAAGAAAAATTCTCTGAAAAAAACCTATGCCATTCTTTTTGTGCACTTCAAATGACAATTTCTCATCTAAGCCCCTGGAGTAACGATGCTTATTGGCAGTGATACGTGCTTGAGAATTTCTGGACTTCGAAAACCCCTTAACAACCCATTGAAAATGAAACCCACCTAGGATTTTTCTCTTGCACCAAAGGCTAATTATCATGGAATAGCCCATGTCTATACAACTCAACACTTTTATTCCAAAAGAAGGTGGCTGCATCCAGAGTACCTATTAAAATGGTCCTTGACTCAAGCTACTTCCCAAACTGTGCCTTGGTGTTACCAGGTAAGTGATAATTGTCTCAAGCCAAAATCATCCCAGGGACTGTTATAACAACTTACGCTGTAGATGATTGAGGTCCTGAGCCTGGGAACATTCTTTGGTTCAGTTTAATGACTATCAGGTGTAGCCAAACATTTACACCTCCAGATTATGGCAGTGGATTTGGCTCTGAATCCTGAAGGTAAACACTGAGTTAGGAGTAATTTTGTTATTCATAAAAAGGGCATTATGCCCATTAATAGTAATGAAACTCCTGTCTCAAAAAATCATTTTTCACTTTATTCTCTATTATCTACTCGAAGAAGAGAAAAAAGGCTGAGGGAATTCTGTTGAATGAGGAAAAGAAATATATATCTCCGGTATGGCTCAAATGGTGCTGGAAAAGTTTTTTCTTTTTCTACTATTGCTTTAATGTCTGTCATAGCACTACAGATAAAATTAGGACATGAAAGCCGGCAGATGGTATGCCGTATTTGAGTTCTGCTCAGGTGAATTAGAAAAACATTAAAACTGCATATTTGTTAATGACAGAGAACTTCTACATTGTTAACAAAAGAAAAGACACATTACCAGTAAAATTATCAAATACTTCGCAGCGAAAACAAGATCCATTCTACCCTATCTGGAGGCAACGATATGTAGGGCAAGACAACAGATTTATTCCTAGGAAATTTGCATGATTCATGAAATTTCTACTACAAAATTAAGAGAACTGTGTTGAAATTGAATTAGAGGCAATTTGTTTGCAATCAAAGGCAACAATCATTACAATGAAACAAGTCACATGTAAGGATGATGTGGGTTATCTTTGAACTGAGGATTTAATTTAATATCTATCCTGGCAATTAGTTTCTTTTCATGAATATTAAGAATTAGGTAGTCTGAACCTAGTAGCAATATTTGAGCTTCAAAACCTGTTCCAGCTGGTACCCCAGTAGTGACATATCTGAAGAATTCATTTGAAAGTTGTGAAGGTTCATTCTAAAGAAAAAAAAGATGAATATACTAACAACCATGCATAGAAATATAAGCAGAGCAGCCTGCAGGGTACAAACAGTGCCTACCAGAGATGTCCCCGTGGTCTTGTCTACGAGCGATTTCGTCATGGGAAGAATTGATCAAGAAGATGGCAGGTTCTGCCAGGCTACCACTTCTGCATGCCTGGAGCAGGGGTGGGTAGGTGGGGTTAGAGAAGAACTGGGTATGGCTTTGGGACAGTGTAGACCCCTCCTCTGCTTTACCTCACTGGAGCCCCAGGGACTCTAAGGAACATCAGGCATGTACTGAATTTAATTTATTCTATCCCTAGGGAACAGCTCAGTGCCTGTTTATCATGGAAACTAAAGGATTTACAGCAGCCTGTGCCAGAAGTACGGATCCAAACTCTTCGTTCAAGGCATGTGTTGTAATGACATCCTAACCATAGGCAGGCTTAGGTCCTCAAGTGTTCACCGGAAAAAATCTAATTGTAGGACAGAAATGAGTCCTGACACACTCCATCAAGTTTGCTGATTTAGGTGATTAGAAACACCATGGAATTACAAGCAAGCCATGGAGCTTGCCTAGACTATGGTCCAAATACAGACTCAAAGCCTAGCTTGAGGGTGCCTTTTGATTACATACCCATACACAATTACGCTTATCAAGAAGTTACGCAAAACTCTCTATTTCCTCTAGTCTCAACAGATTTTAAGAAACTTTTGTTCAAAGACCGGTTTCAGTAAGTAAAACACTATGCTACCACATGAATAACTTACAGTTCTTTAAACAGAATCATCTGTCTTTCAGGCTAGGAAGAGTTTTGTTTGCTGCTAAGAGAGAAAGTGTCCTAAAAGAAACACATTTTATGAAAGCTGAGAAAGTTTTCCTGAATATTACATAAGGTATCGTTACTTGAGCACAGGGAAAGTAAAAGCTGAGTTCAGATTGACTAGAAATTATCATACATGTTGATTGCTATTAAACACATGTAGCAAAATTATTTACCGCTTGTTATATAATATATACCGCACAATGCTAGCAGAATCTTAAAATGTCTTTGCAGCACACTATCTTGGAGGAGCACATGAAATTTGAGCAAAACACAATTAATAAAAACTTGTTTTGATTAAGCCTATATACATTACTGCCATAAAGTAAATATATAATGCAGTTAAAACATTTGATCACTGAGAAGTCAGTTGGGTAATATAGAGTGAAGCAATCTGAAATACAATTGCCAGAGTGAACAAATCGAGTAGATCAGTCCTCATTCACTTGTTTCTTCACAGCAAATCTAACTAGTTTGCTTTTGTACGTATCTCTGTACACTTCAGGTTTCTTCTGTACCTAGATCTCTAAAATGCTCTTTAAGTCCCTTGCTGCAATGCTGCAGGGTGAATGCATCCTATAGCGATTAACATCTTGCACGGTAGTGCACAAAGTTAGACGAAACACACAGAACTGCAAGCTTCTGTGCAAAAGAATTACATTTGTGACTGACAGGAGAGTAAAACTGCGTGACTGAAAGAAATTCATCTGTTGGACAGTCAGGAAGTAGGACGGTTGAATTGCTTTTGAGATCTTCATGTTTCCATCCATTTCATTCTCTGTAAACCAATAGCTCTGCCTCAGTAAGAGTAACCACCTCACCAACAAAAAAAGCTGAAAGACTTCAGTTTCAAGGCACCATGAATGAGGTACTTTCCTCTTGGCATTATGGCAGTTGAACTATGATGCTGAGGTGTTTCCCAATGAAATATCCTTTCATGTGAAACCTCTGCTCCTCTGGAAGAGGTAAAACCTCAGAACAAAGGGAAAGGCCTGCCTGTTTTATCATGTTTTGAAGGTTGAAGTCTGGGGATTACACATGGGCAGACAATGTCAAAGTAATAAATTCTGCTGAGCTGATGGAAATTAAGGCATCTGTTCTTCCATGTAAGACATATCCTACATACATTTTACATATAATTGTTAAAGAACCTGAGAAAAGAATGCAAAGGAGCCTTAGTATAGGTACTGGGTGTCACTGTGCCTCAGCAAACTTGTCACACCCAGAGCAATGGGGGAAAAAATGGTAAAAATAGAGGATCCCAAATAACCGATGAGTGTAGAGGGTTGTCAGCAATGCATAAAAGGATTCCAACTGGGAAAAAAAAAATAGTACTTTTTCTCTTCTCCCAGCTTTGTAAATATCACAATTAAGACCTCACACATGCTGTGACTGGAGTTTGCAACTGAATTCACCCTGCCATAGAAAAGTGCTCCGGAACATCAACTCTCTTTTTGAAAAGAAGTCTTCTGGCTTATCTAACTGCAAAGGGCTAACTAATAATACTCTGTTGACTTTTCAGAGAGCTTGAAACAATGGCTTTGATAGGGGCTAATTGCCTCGATCACCACACTCGGGGCTCTCTGAACCTGCTGCTCTACAAGTTAATTATTTTTCAGCATAAGAAAAGTACAGAATTCAGTGTGGAGAGAACTCATTCCACCATGGCCGGATGCCAAACATCTGTTTCGCTGCTCTGCTTCATCCTGTCATTTTCTCAGTTCCTTTTTTTTTTCACAAAAAATACTGCTTGAATTATATTTTCTCTTTTACTTTTCACCACTGCTACCAAAAAACAGGGTTCAAAAAAGAGCAGGGACAAATATCCATTTCGTAAGCAGGGCATAAGTGGAAACAGAAGTTCAGATTTGGCCGCTACACGGCTCAGGGAATAGAGGAGCTGCCAGAATGGAGCTGGCTGAGATGCTGAGCCGCTGAAGCTCAATATAAACTTTCTGCTTCCATCTCACATACAGTGTAAGGAAAGGACACGTCACTTAAGGGTAAAACTGTCTGGCCTATAACAACAAGACTGAGTTGATGTTTTAAAATTACAAAGAAAATAATTTGCATTTGGAGTTTAAAAAGCAAACTCTGTTGTGGAATAAATGACCTTTTCTTGGGTGTTATTCTTGAGAGCTGCAGACTTCACTCAGATGATAACTATTTCCTACCATGGAACATCCTGGGTGTCCAATATACCTGAAAAACAGATCAATTCTTTGCATAACTAGACAATAACTCAAGAGTTTACTTTTAAATCTGATTTTTAAAGATCACAGACTATATTAAAAGATGTGACTTGAGGAGGTGATGGAGTACCTGAAGCTTGCCCCTGAAGCTTTAGCACAAACTATGTAAACAGTCTCAATCATTGCGATAAAGTCCCTGGTGCAATTTGACCCATGAATACCTCATTCTTTCCTGACAGCTGCAGCAGGAGGAGCCCTGTTTGCAGGCTGTCCCAAGCTTGCCTGGCATTTGATGATGCTTGAAAGGAGAAGGCATAATTTTTGAAGCTGCTCAGCCAAGGAGGGAACTGATCCCACATGTCCCAACTTCTGGGAAATTTCTAACTTCCTCCAACCATTTATTTCAGAGAAAACGTGAGGTGATCACTTGTGCACAAAGACACATCTCAATCCAGAATCTGTTGCAGGATCTGAAGCCCAAGCTCTGAGTGGCATCTAAGATGGAAATTGTGATCCTCCCTCCAGTGTCTTTTCTTGGATAGCCTCCATGCTCCTCATTTGGCTACTGGGGTGTATGACTCCCCTTCTGACAAACCGGGCTATTCGTTGTGAAGGGATCTAGCTTGGGAACTCTGTCATCACAAATTTAATTTTTGAATCTCACCTCCAGATACATTTATAATAACGGATCATCCGTAGATTCCTTCATAGATCTGTGCTTTCTTAACCCCTGCAGTTCTACACCACTAGGTAATACATGAGCACATGTAATTGAAGACCATATCAGACGGTGGCAGCAAAGGACCTTCCAACGTTTGGACTTCAGTGGTGTGCATCCAGCATATTTAGTGCTCATCCTCGGGTTTGTCTTCAAGTACCACCTATGATTAGGAGTAAACATTACACTGCATATGTTTCAGCAAGAGGAAGAGTAGCAAAGAGTAGCAAGCACATGGTTTACTGTTTGTTTCTCAAAAAAAGCCCTGTTGAAATTGGATGTAGCTCTCATAGCACAGTCAAGGAAAATAAGAGAAAAAACCACATGGGTAAATAAAAGCAAACAAAACACACAAGTAAATAAAAGAATGATGAAATAACTCTGTAATCCCCCCAACAGCGAGAAATTACTTGGATATTTTTGTCTAGGTGTTAGAAGACATTCTAACATAGATTGACATAATAAGTATTATTTTCATAACTAACATTGTTCCCAGTATCATTGACATAAAAATGACTACATTGACAAAACAGGCAGGTCTCTTTTTGTGCACTGGCTAGGACTCAGTTGCAGGTAAAGAATCAAATCTGAATCTAGAACCTGTAGGGCATAGAAGATTTTCATTATTTGTAGATGAGATTTCATAATTTAAGAGGCTGAAGATGGATGGCCCTCTTCAGTACTATTGCTCTGCATTATGCTACAGATCCATTAGTACAACTGTGGGCAAATAATTAACAGCAAGGTCAGATATTGCCTAGAAGAGGTTAAAATGGATGCAGGAGAAGAGAAAAGCAAAAGAAAAGTAGTATTAAATTAGAGTTGAAAAATTAATAGAGAAGAAACAAAAGGAGAAGAAAAACAGCACTGAAAGCTGCTAGCTTGCCTGAAAACTGAATACAGTTCGTATCATACTGAAATAACTTGCACTAAATTAGTCTTGAGCGTTCTTTTCCAGTTACTGTCCAGATTACTGGCTTACCATTAGGTGAGTTTAGTTGAATCTCTATTAGGCGTGAGTGAAGTTTAGATTTAAACTTCAGAAATAAGCTCTGATTCTGCAAAAGGCTTTCCTGTGGCTGGACATACTTGCTGGCACAGACCTTTAAGAACTTAAGGGGAGTGTGTGATATCCTAACTGGTCACGCAGAAGAAGCTGGATGACTGAGACAGTATATCCTAATCAATCAAGAAATTGTGTATATCCTTTCCCAATTACATCATCTATTCACCTGCACTCAGCAAATTCCACTCAGTTATCAATAAAAGATCAAAAAGACTTTATCATCTCCATAGGCTAAACTCGTTGGATCCATCAGAGGTTGCTTGCATCCCTCTGTCTGCTAATTTTTCATCCCAAGCACACACTCTACCTCCTACCTGCCTTTCATCTTCTGCATTTTAAGGATGCACTGACACTCTCCACACACGCTTTTGATGAAGGCTCTGTGTTGTCTCATTTCCAAGACTTCTTTTGCTCTAATACTATAAGTACCCATTTCTAGGACCACTAGTTACTTCACTTTCTTTTCTCTATCTCATGCATATTTCTGCCAGTCCATTCCTTCCATGATATTGTCCCTATCTCCTCCATCATACTGTATCTCAGTCCATGGCAGGATTTTAGTAGGCTTCTGCGATTCCTACGTGTTTATTTTTAGTCAAAAATGTCATATAACGTATCTGCACAGACAGCTGTTCTGAGAGCACTGAAATGATGGAAAGTGCTAATTATCTTTATCTTGCACACGCAGAACTGCCATCAGTTTGTTCCTTGGTCTATGGGCAACGACACCAAAACAGCTAATTATAGTAGTTGCTGGGTCTGGTAAGCCAATTCAAGACAAAAACAATTCCTTGTGGTCTTCTCTTTTGCATTTCATATTTTTTTCCAGATCAGGAAGGTCCTTCCCACTGTAGCTCAGGTCATTCCCATACACCTTGGAGTTGGTGAGGCATATGACAAATATTCAGACATGGCATCCAGAATGACGCATTCAAATTGTCAAAAACTGACTTTGGTTGTCTAGTGATGCAACTGTCCTATGTCTGAAAGTCTGCTAGAGGTGTTTGCATAGATTCATGCAATTGAATGGAATCAAGTACTATGTCTTTGTAGCCTACAGGTGAGCAACTTTAAACTGCCACCATGCAGTTCCCTCTATGAAAAGTGCTATCTCGAGTTCTCATTCAGACACTGTGTCTTCTCTGAGCTCTGAGCAGTCTACCAAAACCTTTTTGTTCTTCCCTTTAAGCTGGTGCAGCTCTAATAACCTCTGCACCGTGACTTCAAATAACCAATAAGTTGAGAGGAAATATCCCCATCCTCCATCTCTATTTCCCCGCTGCTTCTCAAACTGCACAGGGAGCAGCCGTGTTCCCTGCACAGCCACCTTTGATGTGCTAGGACATCTGGAGTAACTTCCACCTAAACTTAGTATAAGGCAGCTCTGCTGCAAATCAATAAACTAGGAAGGAAACAAGCTACTCTGAACACAAATAGCAAATTTAAAAGCACAGGAATGAAATGTGCCACTCTTTCTTTCATTATCAACATGCCTAACTGCAAAACAAACATTTGAAAATCAAGCAAAAAGCATTCTCTTCTACCCTACTGATCTACCAAAGACCTCAGCAAGACTAAAGAAATCTTCCCAAATAATAGTGGCACGGGACATTTCAAAGGATTTTGTTAGGAAAATGTGCTTGAACAGTGTTATCTAACATGATATTACATCCAAACTTGAAGAAAATCAATAAACACCAAGGACAATACATTTTACGTCTTAATGTTTCTTATTTCACCAGCTTATTTCATTTTACTTTGCATATACTATTAGATTGGTCTGTGCAAACAATCATTCCTTTTCTTAAATTCTAAAAATAGGCTATTTGTATGTAGTTCATACCATGGAAAAAACCAAGATTAAAATAAATTTTAAAGGAGCTACGAGGAAATGATAATGGCACTAAAAAGAAAATACGCATGTATTTTTAAGTATCATGGATAGAAAGTAATACGAAAATATAATAAACAGAAACCAGAAATGGAATTTAGTAGCACAGTCAGTCAGTACCTGGAACAACTCAGACAGAAAAGAACCAAAGCGCTTCAGATAGCTACAGTTAAAACACTTCAGATACCCTGGAGAAATCCCAGAACACAGCCACAGCTAATGGAGCCCAATGATGCAATTTCACATGGTTCAAAAAAATGTTGCATTTGGGGATCTCTGAAGTCTTGCACCTGGATGATGCAGTGTAACCCATTACTCTGCTATCTGCTTTATGTACCAGCGGTGGTGGTGGGCAGAAAGCTTAAAATCTGTTAGACACATAAAAATAGATCCAGAGTCCCTAAATTAGGCCATATGGCTTTAGAAATAATTAGGTTAAATAGTGTCATAAAACACCATACATAACATACAAGTCTGCATGTCACTAAGAATTATCAACAGAAATTGGCAAAGATTTGCAAAGTAATAATTAAATTCCACCCTGAGAATGACCTGAGAGTCATTAAACTCTCCACAGCAATAAGCACTGCTGAGAATCTTTGCAGATAGTGACTAATAGGGATAAAAAGTCTTTGCAAGAATCTAGGATGATTCCAAACTGTCCTCAACAGGAAAGAAAGTCAGGAAGGAAGAGAATAACATCCTTTTTTCTTTCTAAAGCTGCTGCGCTCTCAGTAAATATGGCGATTTTTTTTTTTTCCTTGGAACTGCATGTTCCATCTTTCTCAATCTTAGCATCTTTGCAGAGACAATGCAAGAATGGAAAGTGTTTTCTACACAAGATTTGTTTTCTATGGGCAAAGGCAGACAACTTAGTGGTGTTGCATAATTAAAAACATTCTATCTTAGAAGATTTGAAGGAAAATTCAGATTTCTCTTATTTAAGGAGCAGAGTCTGCAATAGGACTGTGATAAATTTCCCACAGCTGCAAAGAGAAAAATATGCATAGCTCTGAAGTATTACAGACCAAATCTTGTGAATTGTTTCAAGGTTATATGTTCTGAATGAGACTTTTCCTTTGTCTTTGACACAATATGTATGCATATGTACAAGTTTAGGTATGTGTACAAAGCAAGGGAAGTCTAAGTTACATTACCTCAGTGACAAATCAAAAACATTTTTGATCAACAAACTTTGAAGCTGTTAAAGGAGGGTTTATTAAAACTGTTAGAGCAGTGAGAAACTTATATGGTGCTTTCTGCCAAGGTATTGAAATGCTCACTACGTCTTTCAACATTTGCCATTAGCTCTTCCCAGAAACATGTCACCTCAAGACCTCCTTATTTTATTAACAAAATCTTAACACTGGTAACTTGAAGTTTGAAAAGCAAGATTATTTATCTATTTAATTATCTCTTCTTTAAACCTCAGCTTCAGGATTCCAATGGCTACGTGCAAGGTAAACTTAAAAAAGACGCTAAGGAAGGTTTGGCAGTGGAAATCCTAAAGACGCTAAAGCCTGTGCTGTGAAGAAACAGAACACAGGACTATTTGTTATTTTCAAACCCAAATGGCAACTTATGATTTGCAGAACCATATTAACGATATTTATTCCTCTGAGACTGGATGACTTTTTACTTCTCCGCCTGGTCCGTGAGAGACTACCAAGTGCTGGCTTGTCGGCCATGGGTGGGACATACATGAGGCATTATTGTCAGCAATGAGTGTAAATAGCACCACATCTAATAGCAGCCTTCCATGCTCTACATAAAGTCATCTTCTGTCATCTACAAGATACACAGTGAAGTCTATTACACCTTTATAAATCTGGAAAAGTTTCTGCAGAGGCGTTCACAATTTTAAACTTGATTCAGTTCTGCACAGGGAAATAATAAGTCCTCTCTGTCTTCATCAGAATAGCAAATAGCCCAGGGTGGCACTAAAAATGAGTCTCCCCTATATAGTGTGGATACTGCAACCTTGATCTTGTAGATAAAGCGGGAAGAAAGGACATTCCTTCCTCCAACAGTGCTCTAAGAAAAAAACTGATCTTTATCCGGTTCAGACAGAAACAACCAGGGTGCAGAAGGACAGAGTATTTTCTGGAGGAAATGTCTTTGGTAACCGTGAACGAAGTACCAAAACTCCTGGGAAGGGCAGATTTAAGATCTGTGCCTCTCCTTGATACTGACAGTGGGTTAACTTAGACATTCCCCAGCACAGGATGCCAGCTGCTATAAATCCCTTTTCAATGCACTTAACTTTCTCTCTAAGTTGTAGAGGAAAGTTAGGTGCCTAAGTCAGCACTACAGAGTCCCCGTGGGAGTCAGCTGAAATGCCAGTATTACAAACTTCCCTTGTTGCCCCCAGTCTCTCTGTGAATCCAGCTCCTGTGCTATCTATGTCTATTCCTCCATTTTTGAAGGTAGCTGCATTCCTGTTTCCCCAAATAAGAAACTAAATGCACTAAAGATTACAGAATAGTCGAATGTCAGAGTAATACAGGGTCATATAACTGCTTTGGCTAGAAAGCAAGAAAAGGTAGGGAAAAGCAACCTGTTCTTGATGCAAACAGTACGCATCAAATGTGCTGTAAGATATAGTACTTTATGCTAAACAATTCAGCAAAGAAAATGTGGGGCAAGAAACCATAGGGATAGTCTACCAATTAGTGAGTAATTAATTCAGATTGTAATCTGCTCCCACTGAGGACAATGTACTTGTCTCAGTAGGACTTTTAGAAAAATAGGAAATAATAGACTCTCATAATTGCAATAGGTAGGTATCCACCTTGGTGCTCAAATGCTCAAATGCTTAATTACTTTCCTACTTTCCTGGTATTAAATCTATACCTAAGCAGCTTCAGAAACTTCCTCCAGTCTGAAGGCATCAGTGCAACTGTCAGTACTCAATAGGCCGTTCTGAAGGGGGGTCTCTGCACACCTGAGGTCCGTCATGCATCATGAAAGGGGCCCTCCCTTGAGCCAAAATTTCAGTTTTAATGGGAAGAGAGTAGCTTGGAAAGGTTTCTGTCATTGAGAGGGAGAAAGAACAGCCAGCAGCAGCGGTAGGAATTGGTGCTGCTCTGCCTGCCTGTTCTTTCAGAAGGAAGTCGAGATTGTAGGGAAGGATGACCGCTCACAGCTGGATGGAAAACGAAGAGTGTCTGGGAAATATACATACATATTTTGGGCATCTTTGGACAAAAAACTTTTGGAAACACAGGAGTTTACTAGCAAGACAATTGTAGCAAGTGGACTCACACGCAAACACATGGAAAATATATTATCAATAAGTCTCAGCCAATTAATCTGCACATTTCTAATGCCATCATATTAGTATATACATAGGTCCCAGGCTTGCAAGTTTCTTTCCTTCCAGAGCTCCAACATTCCCAGGAAGCTCTCACATCTCCTCCAAGTTTGGAGGGACAATGATATGGCCATGAACTGTAATATGCAAAGTACCACTTTTTTTTTGCTATAAAAATTGTATGATAATTTACATTGACAGAAAATGATACCATACATTTGGAGGTCATGTATTAGATGATATGATAGAACTACATATTAGCTATCTATGGGCTTTCCCACCTTCACTTTATTTCTCCCCATGAGTATATTGCAGTAGTAGCACTGCAATATTTTGTCAATAACACAAATTCCACTTGGAATTATCACACATGCATTGAAATTATTTGAGTCTATATGCAGTAAGGTCATGGAGTGGCCCTCCTACTGCATGGGAGACTTTGCATAGAGCTGCTCTGGGGGGGGTCTCAGAATAGTAATGTGAAGGAAAAGAATCTCCTTGGAAACACAAGTGTACGCACACGATACTGAGCAAAACAGATTGTCTGATACTAAGGGTATGAACAACTGGGAAAGACCATGGAGGTTTTTTTGGGGAAAGATGGCTGGTTAAATGGTAGCCTAGTTTGTTGGCTGCTCTGAAGGAGTCTACAGTTCCTCCAGTTGTGTCCATGTGTCTCACAGGGCTGCTTCAGAAGCACTTAACCGGACTCCTGCTGAGTCAAGGCTTTGAAATATCCTCAGTGCAAAAGCTCTTTATGAGTCACAAAAAACACCTTCATAAGAAAGGAGGTCAGGCTGAGACAACCTAGCAAAGAATTTCATCAGACTTAGCTGAAATACGTTCTTGCACATTTAGCAGGCTGTGTTTTATTTCTGCCCTTCTAGTTTAGGTTAAGTCTAAACGCTTCTCTAATAAAGTCAGTAAAGATTGTCTTGGACCTATCATCCTCATGGAAAAAGTACAAGCAGTGACAAAGTGTCTGAGCTTGCTAAATCTAAAGTATCACCATAACACTTTTGGTGAATCTTGGTATTTGGGCCTACCCAACATTCCTGAGTACTAATCCATAGGTATCTTGTTGGAAACCATTTTAGATCACTGAGAATTGATTTTCCCGTGTTATTGTGGTACTTGTCAGAGTTAAACTAATTTTTAATATATCATTCCATGCAGCTGGTTGAGTTGCAACCTGTAGCATAAACGAAACTCTTTGACAATTATTCCTTAAGGACAGCACTGGAAAAGACTAATTGTTGTAAGGAACTGATACTTTTTGTTGTAAATGACTCATATTGCACTGATAGCACTAATCATGTGGGATTTGTACATGAGAAGGTAAATTCCAGGAAATAATAATAAGTTTGAGGGGTTGAGAAACATGTTTTAAAAAATTTCTAACTACATTCAATATTGTTTCTTGAAATTTCACATATGACGACAAAATTTTTGAGCAAGTTTGTACATATTATTCCTTTGTATCAGTCAGCAGTCTGCCATCCACTAAGATAGCATCCACTTTTGGGGTACTATAAGAACACAACACAGGGAAGAACATGAAAATGACCCAAAGTTTAGAAAACATGGTGCACTGAGAAATACTGAAATATCTAGTGTCTTCAGTTTCAAAAAAGAAAGAGAAAGAAGGGGACATTAAAAATTCTAAATATTAAAAATGAAAATGATCAATTGCTATTTAAGTCTGTATAGAGTATAGAAAGAAGTAATAATTTTAACGAACATAAAGAGATCTTTATATTATATATTTAAGTTTGTTTATTGTTAAATGCATTTCCTAGGGAGATTATGGAATTCCTCTTATTGGAAGTTCAAGATGTGAACTGGACAGCTGCCAAGGATGAACCAAAAGTACTGATCCAGACTCAGAGTAGGAACATAGACCTCCTGAGAATCTTTTCAGGCCCAGATATGTGATCACAGTAGTTAGGAGAATCCATTTAAACTGGGACATTTCTTCTTCTTTTCCTATGATCTGGAATTCCCTCTGGGACCTACGCATCTGTAACGCATTACAGCTCTGGTCTGCTTCAGCCTTTTTCTTCGGAAAGGGGCTGTCTTCTTCAGGCATTAATAGAAATAAGAAGCATGCACAGCCTGTCTCCATCTCATCAGTCTCCCACCTGCTAGAGAAACTGGACAGAAATATGATGGAATCAGACTGCATTGAGATCTTTGTAAAACAAAGCACCACATAAGAATATGTGATATTGCTGTAATTGGGCAGTGTATCACTTCTCAGCCAAATTAGTCATGTGGCACTTCATCCTGCCTATCTTTGAATTCTGTTTTACATTTAACGAATATACCAAGCCTAATCTGATAACCTTTGAATTTAAAGTGATATGACATATATTATGTAGAAGCACTGAAAACCAAATTGGTAATTGGCACAGGCTCTTTCTTTTGGAGACAGGGAAGGTTATTCTCACGGTCTAGGTATTGAATGGCATGGAACTGGAGAAGCTGAATGATTGTCTATAACACCAGCATAGGGACTTGGAGTTTTAGACTAATTTTTGGCTTTGGACACTGAAACTCTTCATTATAAATGGAAGATTCATTTCTTTAAAAGATAGCTTTCTCAAAGATCACTCTTTTGCCATGGAAAACTTCCATAAAAACTCAAGATAAACAGAAATTTCATAGATTTCCATTCCGAGTACAAAAAGGTCTTGTTTTCAGTAATAGCAAAATATGACAGTATGTTTATAAAGAAAACACCAGCTCTCAAAGCATGGTACCCTGCTTGCAAATTCAGTTTTCCTTTAAGAAGGCGAGATTAGAAAGAGGGAACCACATGGAACACAAATTAGCCACAGTACTTATTGCTGTAATGGAAGGTACTTTGACAGTACGGTGATGTGCTGTTAATTGTAAGTGCTAAAATTGAATTATTCACAGTAAGCCCAAACTTTGAAGTGACAGGTACTGATGATTTAGTTGTTATTGATTTCAGTTGGAATTATTGGACTAACCACCTACTAGAAAAGGTTGACTTTTGTGAAGCAGGAAAGCATAGATTAAAACAAGATCCTTATTTTAAAAGAAATTACCTTTTCTATTAAGAACTACAACCTCATATCTAAATCAATGAGGAAATAATGACATCCTTGGTACAATGTACACTGAAATGTACAAGAACTTAGGGAAAAATATAATGGAAAGTTGTGAGGTCTCTTTCACATACTCATTAACACAACCTTATCATCATGATGTTATTGCCTTGAGCACACAGGAACTGAATTTGCCTGGTGTTGACCCTGAAGGCAAATGTAATATTACCATATCATTCAACACATCGTGGAGTTGTAAGTGAACATTATTTCAAACAGACTTTCTTTTTTTTCTCTGAAATAATTCAGAGCTTTTTCAAATACAGGGAGACTGATAAAATTTTCACCATCTCTCACCCAGTGCTACATATGTTAACATATAGGAAGCAGATATCATAACAGTTTCTGCTCAGTCTTCCACCTCTAAGTGTTGCCTACTTGTTAGTACCCAGGTTAATAAAAAAGTCTGCATGTAAGGTCACGTTCCAAACACAGACAATTCATCCTATTTGGAAAGCTAATTTTAATGATTTCCTTCTGCGTGAATGAAATACGTTGGTTACAGTCTGTAGTTTTGGATCTGGAGTCAAATAGACTGGAAACGCGCATAAAAAGGGTTATAGGAGCAACTAATAAAGCCAGAAGGCTAACTCTTCAGTGTGACCTGGAAGCCCTATCAGTGCCACATTCTCTTGATTAAATTGGTATCTGTGACAGGCCTGGAGACATGTGGGTTTGGTCACAGTGTTTTTGTTGTCTTCACTTTCAAACTCTATTCCACTTCACCAATTGATTTCTGCTGCTAACGCACATTGCCATGTGATAGACATGCATAAAAAACATGACCTTGAAGGCAGTAAATAATTCAAGATTAAACAAAATATACTGCTCTGAAAAGCCAAGGTTTCATATACAGGTTAAGTTTAATGCAAAGCTTCAGCAATTTGGCTATGGTATGGTTAAAATGTCTATCAATCTGTTGACTACATACAAATACATATGCACATTATGCAAACCCTTATTTATGAATTACATAATAGAGTATTACATGGCACATTTATTTTGCATAACCTTGGGTAGATGTATACTGAAGGTAATGCGATTGCAGATTTAAAGACTGCATCAGAGAAAGAAAGGTTAGTTAAGGTTATACATTTTTTCCTAATGACAATACAAGCAGGTTTAAGTATTCATTACATTGTAATATTGCATTGCTATAGCTGAGCTCTTTGTTATTCTTTAAAAGGAGGAATGTTTCCTGTTTTACAACCAACAGTTAGTCAACCATAGTCAAAACTCTGAAATTAAATGGTTCCCTGTCTTTTTTTTTTTCTTTTTTTTTTTCCTTTTGCACAAAACAGTTTTTGAGATGTACTGACCAATTCAGCAGAGAGCATTACAGACTTAAATAACAAACACATTTTGTGCAAGTAGTATTAAAAAGTCACAACCATTCGTAAGCGAAAAGGCTTCAGATCTTATTCTAAATTCCCAGCTCTTGATTAGATTGAAACTCTTCTAACTGTCCAGATTTATTGTTGTTTACAGATTCATGTTTCACTCCTAGAAGCACTTTCGTGCACAGGAGAAACCTGTGCAGTGAAAGGGTCCCTTGCTACATTGCGTGGTCACATCATTTAATCCCTTTTGTAAACTAATCAAATTCCTGTTCAGAAACTTATTGGGTAACTGTGGAAATACAAAGATTAAGTACTGAAGGTCAGTGTAAGTGATGACTGGTCATAAAAACATGGGATGAATCCTGGATAAAGAAACCTCAATACTGAAGATTCTGTTTGAATTGAGAGCAACAGATTTACAAAATGGCATCCTTCAGTAACTTATGTTGTTTGTGTTTTTTTTGGGTTTTTTTGTTTTTTTTTTTTAATTTCAGTTTAAATTTCATACTCTTCTTTTCCCAGTACAAACCACATACGAAATCCTATGTGGATCCTCCGCACACCAAAAAAATACTTTAAGGCCAGGGCAAATGCCTTTTTTTTTTTTTTTCCAGACACGATGAATGATTGTATTCCCACCCTCCTCAATAGATTCAAGTCAGCCAAAAAAGTGTTCTTCTTTTAATCCTGAAGAGTAGTAGTGCAAACCTACTTTTTAGCACTAGGGAGCTGTGTCACTTTTCTGTGATCTTTTGTTTAATCAGGAAGATTCATCACAAACACCAACTTTATTTCTGTAATGGAAAAGCAAATGAGTGCAGTTTTTTTTTATCTCATGGGATAGAAGATCTTCTCTCCTAGTTCATCTTTGCACAAACTTCCATAACAGAAAACACATACTATTTAAAAATAAACTCTATAGTATAGTTATTCACTAACTATAACCTTCCGTATGTCTTTATTCTTTCATGTAGGACTTGAACAATAACCACAGTCTTTAATGAAGACACTGAACTACAAAAACCTCTAAAGTATATCAAGTAAAACTGTATTTGGGACTAGAAAAACCAGAAACGAGTGTTTACGCATGTACTCCAAACTGAATATTGCTGAGCTTTGCAGTTGAAAAAGAAATACTGTAAACACATTGCAACATCTTATATTTTGAAAGTAACACATCAGCAAAGCATCAGTATACTAATGAATGTTTCACAGCTGCAGTATTATAACTGTAGAGACAAGAAAAACATTAGAAAGACACATGGTTGAATAAGGATGTGTCTGTAAGGAGGTATTTGGCTATATGATCCAGTTGTCCTACACATAATATATATACTTTTTGAGGAAGTTGTGACAGAAATTAGGGGATATTCAAATTCTGTTTATTATTTATAGTCTAAATATCTTTTAAAACATGTCTAAAAAATATTTCCCCCCTAATTTAAAGGCAAATACATAGTAGTGGTCAGATAACAACTGCTTATTTGATACGAGTATCTTTTAATTTCCTCTCTTCTGAAACTTATTTCTTTTTTTGCAGGTCAGAGTCTAAAACATCAGACTTGAAACCATATTGAATGACGGTGAGGAGCTGGGGGTGAAAGGAAAAAGAGGAAAAAGGAGACTGATGGCACTGTTATGATGTAACATAATAAATGCTATGAGAGTTCTGACAGGCTATGACCAACAAACAAATTCCCAGCTGAAGAGAAGAATATATGACTCTTGTCAGGTTCTCCAAGACCCAAATTATGCCTGGTCCAGGTCCTTAGGCCCAGGGTCTTACTCAACTGCATTCTTACTCTGGATCAAAGTGACATCAACGTACATACTTCAAAGCTTTCCTTTTAGTTCTCCTTCTCTGGAAAAAGTGATGAGTTAGGAGAAGAAAAATCACTGAAATCCATCTTAAAGAGAACCCCACTGGTTTGTCCCAAAGCTGTCTTGATGGAGTTAAAATTGAAGGTAATCTGAGAACCGCAGCAAGTGTGACAACATGTCCAGTCTGCCATCTATAACTGGAAATGTTGTCCTAGAGGCATCCTTCTGGAGTGCCATCCTTTGCTCCAGCTGAAGCAACGCAGATTCATGGTCAAAAACTGGCTTCTCCACTTGAGAACATGAGTTCTGAACATCTTCTGACCCAGGGTGCAGAGTTACGTCCCTCACCTGACATAGGGGCACCTGGTGGTCCCTCAGGAAAGATACCATGTAAGGTTCCATGACGGGCCACATCTAAGTGCTACAGGCTGATCAAAACCTGTGTTTGCTCCTTATGCACAGTCTTTCCAGAGGCTTTTTCCTTTTTCTCCTACCCATTCTCCCACACTCACACCTATTCCCAGGAAAGAAGTATTCCCCAAATCCTATTGACTGTTGCTTTAAGACCTCATAAGTTATCGAATACCAGGCCATTGCTGGTTCAGCATTAGACTCAGTTTTTGGACATGAATTCTCCTATAAGTAGCTGACTGTTCCGAATCTGTTAGATCCAAAACATGCCAGGAAGTGATACTATTGGGAACAAAGCTGATGAGCAGCAATCAATAAAGATCATTGCCACAGCATCACTTCCTAATGGCAATGAACAAGGGCTTCATTTTCAAACAACATCCTGGTATGTACATGTTTATTTCTATTTACAAAGTTAAACCTACAAAACTTCATTAATCTGCAGTTGAAATGCACACTGCAGTCTGGTCTGTGCTCTTTAAGCTTTTCACATCTTAGAGAAAACATTTATAGCAGATTATTTAGTATGGCTTCATTATTAAGATTATTTACTCGCTTTTTTCTAAATTTCTGAATTCAGGAACAGCATTAAATACGTTGAGGAAAGATGTAAATTCACAAACTAATTCTGAAAAATACATACAGAAATACAAGTATTTTGCAAAGTACTCTTTTGGTTTTTTTCTTGATTGCTCACTCATGCAGCTGTCCAGTGTAAAAACATTTGTATCTTTGTTACTCTGCCTTCTTCCTCTCCATTCCCACACAAGTATCTCTACCCATTGCACCCCATTAGAAAATAATGCTTTGTTCTTTCACATGGTGCTCTGTGATCTTACCACCCAAGTGGACTGTAAGAGTCAGAATCCTGAACATAATAATTAGCATTACTTTTAATTACAATAGTTGTCTTGTTATAACTGCTGACATGTGAAAAAGTTTATATTTTGCAACATTTTTAGAAGTAGCTCAATCATTTAGCAGACAAGCAATATAGTACATAGTCATTTGCAACAGAGCTGTGTTAGACAGTTTACAAAAATACGCAGGTAAGAGGCTTCTACCTTCCTATTTTTAACCTTTGTCTGCTTTTCTGCCATCACATTATTAGGGATGAAAAATAAATGGTCTATCCTGGGTAATTTAGAGAAATTCACATAAGTTGATTCCAAGTTGCTTAATATTTTTAACCTTTTCCTGTTTTTCCAGTGCCATTTTATTAAGAATAAAAAAATTAATGACCTGACCTTTTCTCAAAGTCATGAATGTAGAAAGGCATGTGTACAAATGAAGAGTAGAAGTTTGCAAATCAGAGAGAAATGTATAATATTAATAATAATCTATAGTTTTTGGAGCCAAAGCTTTTATGCTGCATGCCCTCTTCATTTCTCCATGTGATTAGATTTTCTCATTAGAATGAAAACCATTTATCATCCTCAATGTACAGATAATGTGATGATTGATGGCTTTGCAACCAGCTGTACAATATGCAAATATGTGACTTTTTAATATTTTACAAAACATGGCATGCATGCATGGTTATTTTAATCCCCTTAACACTCACATTATGAGCACACCATGTAACATTATCACAGTAGGGCCACTGGACCCTCTCTTATCAAAACAGACATGATTTCAGTAACAGTCCTGCATAAAGATTTTTTTTTTCTGTTGGCATTTTTGTAGTACACTTGAGTAGCAGTTCTGTGAATGTAATTATTTTGTCTACAGCGCAGATGCAAAACGTCATCTTTACCATGAGTAGGTTCATTAAAATGTTCCATGTTATTAAGACAATTTTTATGTAAATATGTAAATAAGACATATTTACATTTACTAAAGACTAGAAAAATCCTGCCACCAGCTAGGGGAGATGTTATATTTCCTTCTTACCATACCTTTGCTGCTGGTTTTTATCACCTATAGCAATGTGATGAACAGATGCAAAGGCTGTATGGAGCCACTGAAGTGAAGTCTGTGACTCGTGCGAGTCACTGCCCCCAGTCCAGGGAAGGACTATAGATAAAGCATCCTTCACTCTGAAGAAGGGAAGGATGAGAAGGATGGCTTTATATAGCCCAGTACCTAAGGAACTTGGTGATTTTCATTTGGATCAGGAACTGGTGAGAAAACAAGAAGGCAGAAAAGCTGGAGAGCTCCCTTCCACATTTGTCACATCTTTGAGGTCTAATAGAGGAATTCCAGAGCCAAATGATTTAGTCACAAGGAAATGTCTCTTATGACAGACAAAAACATGCACCATAGCCTAGCAGACCTTCAGCTTTGGAGAAAGAAGTCAGGGTATTCATCTTGATTTTCTCCCGTTTTACCTATCATGGCATATTCAAGACATTTCAAGCCAAAATTAAGAAGAAACAAGTTAGCACCATAGACTAGATGTAAACATGACTGCTGCTGAATCACTCCCTTCCCCTCCTTCCCCTTCTTCTATGTTTTTTTTTGATTCAAACTCAGCAGCACCTGACATACACAGTCAAAGTGATTTTGTTTTCTGGAAATAACAAGAGTTGTATAGATTGATTTTTACTGAGTTTTACTGCAGACTTCCCTCTGAGCCTTCAAGATTCTCTGTGTATTTTTAAGGTTTTTAGACTCCCCTTTTCTCTAAGTACTTCATGACTTCTAGCTTTCTGTCTAGGAGGGAAAGATTAGTCTCTCTTACAAGAGGATGAATGCTGCTTTTTAAAGAGTGGAATGTTTTGTCATTGACTGATACCATAAACTTCACTGTGACATTTTCCAGAGCATCCATTTCTTGCGATGGATACGGACTTGCAGTTACAAGGGAGCAGGAGTTTGGTGGGGCTCCTGTGTGACAGAGCACTCTCAAAGGCCCATTCCCTCACTGCAGCAAGATCTACTTGAAATGATACCTTGACACAAATCTATCCCCAAATGTGTATGCTGTACAAGAACATCTTCAAATTCTTCCAACTCAATATGAATATGACTTTCAAAACTGTCAGTTATGCCCTCAAAAAAAAATATCTGCCTCACATCCTCTGTTTCTCCTGTCAGAGAACACACTAGGGAGACTGGAAAATAGTACACTTAAGACGATTTTATCCCTCAGGGTAGTGGCTCAACCACCCTGTTTTTCTGTTCGGTGGTAATACACCTACATTCAAATAAACATTTGAAAAGTTATTGCCCAGAGTCCTCTAGATGAGGTCTGGCTGGATTCTTCTCTCAAACGAAGACTACGCAGGGAGCTGCCTGTCACCAGAGGTTGGGTTGAGATGGCTCTTGACACCTCCGAACACTGAGAAATTCTTTGTCCCTGCATGCGTATGATGAATAGCTAGCTTTGATATCAAAGGGTCATTCATTGACATTGCATACTTTGTGAAGATTGTGGTGGGTGGTTGGTGTGTCTGTAAAACGACCAGCCGTCCCTGCATCTTACAGCTCAGCTGAGGGTCTGCGCACCTGGGCCTGTGGCTTCGGACACTTAACCCAATGTCTGGGTTCCTTCTCTATCTCTCACCAACACTGTCTTGATCTGCTGCTTTCTGGAGAAGATTAAAAAAGTGAAGAGGAAAGAAAGGAAGAGAATCTACTATTTTCATATTTTTCCAAGTAAAACGTCTATGTATCACTATCAGGACACTGACAACGCAGGGCTGTCCATCTTTCCCCATTCTTTTTCTGCAATTAGTGTGCTTATGCTTCAGCTTTTCTACAGGGTTTTGCAGGGTCCCTTGCTGAAGGCTTATGTGTAGTTTGATCTCCAGGTAGAGAAGATCTAATATTTAATACTACATCTTTTTTCTTAGAAGGCTAACTTGGCCTTCTTGACACACAAACAGGCAAAATAACTTAGAGTTGAATAATTTCTTATTCTGGAAGACATTCAGCAATTCTAATTTGTCTCTGTTGCAAGGAAAGGCTGCTCTACACATCTCCTTCACTTTCAAAATTAGCGTGTATTCTGTATACTACACTTCTTACAGTCTGGGAATTACATCATCCAAACTCTCCTTCTTCTACACAGATTTTGTACTAGATCATGTCATTCTAAACAAGAACAGCAATGTGACATCTTTATACATTTCTTGTTCTTCTCATTGACCTTGTGATAGTGGTCATCAATTTGTATAATTTTGCAATATTTTACGTTTTACTTAGCAGTACTACCTATAGTCTTAGCAGGTCATCAGAATTTAACTTCTATTCCCCCTTCTCCTTATAATAACAAATGACTGGATATATGCTTATTTAAAGAAACCAACCAACCAACCTACCAACCAATGAAATAATAAATGGGGGCAAAGAAACCCACCAACAAAACACCAACCCTCTCATGTTTTTGGTTTTGGTTTGGTTTGGTTTGGTTTGGTTTTGTTTGTTTGTGTTTGTTTTTGTTTTTGTTTTATTTTCACTGCAACATTTGTGAATAAGCATGCTACTGTACCCTTATGTCTTAGAGGGTACAGCAGAGACCCTTCATCCTTTGAATCAAGGCTTAAGAGGTGAAACACCTGTGTAATAATTCAGCAAGTGCTGTCTAAAGGATGGTACACTGAAATAAGACTGATGAGACCATGTCCTGTGAAGCAGACTGACTTACTGGAGAGTAACAGACAAACGGCCATGTGTTTTCTCTCTTTTTCAGTATAAAACAGAGATATGACTTTTGTTGCAAAATACGTTGTATCCTAAGACAAAGTATTGCATAAAAACTATTTTCTTATAGAGGCATCACCACCAATTAATCTGATTTCAGGATGTTGTTTTGTTAGATAACTCTTTTCATTAGTTTATGATACAAAATCACAGACATTTACTCCCAGTGCATCAGTTTTCTGCTCAATGGAAGAGCAGAATTTCTTCCCTTCTGTAAGAAATATGTTTAAAACACATATATCTAAAGTGGTGCTTTCCTAGATTAAAATTTATGATACTGAGCATTAATTGGCATACTTTTTTTCAACTGCCAGCTCTAAACTTGTAAAAAAAGTTATAATGAGGGTGGCAGCACAATGTGAGGTATGAATTACCGAGATGAGATGAAACTACTGAATCCTTCCTGAAGATAGCAGAGTCCCAGGATGGTGAGGAAAGGCTGGACTCCCACCTCACAGCCCTGCAGCTGGGGCACAGTTGTTTTCTTTGGTCCCTGTGCACAGGAGAGGGAAGACAGCAGCAGCACCAAGGTACTGAAAACAAGGCCAGGATTTGAAAGAGGGAAACGGTTTTAAGGGAAGCAAGACTGGGCAGAGAACAGCACCAGCTCCTGTTCTCCAAGTGCCATAACCTATCTGGAAGTCTTACCAAGATCAAAAACTCTCATATGGAAGAGGTCTAAAAATTTTTTGTTACAAACATTGATTAAAAAAAATCAAACTCAAACCACATGAAGACTTAGAGTATTATTGATTGATAAAGGTAAATGCACAATTTATCTTCTTTATAGCCCAAATTAAACATATCATTAATTAATGATATACTAGCAGCATATTTGTAATATCATAATCATTTAAATCCTGCTAAAAGATCTGAATCTCAGAGAAGGATGAGTTTGCCCTTCTAAGTCATTAACATTACAGAATCCTGTCACCCTCCTCCAGTATCTTCCCCACATACTCCATCTTCTTGATCTTCGTCATAAACTAAAAGTAACTATTACTCTGACAAAACTAGAGAGGGTACGATATGTAGAAAGATGTGTAAATTCACACTTTCATAGAGATCATTTTATTCTGTGAACTTCAGGTCATGCAACTGAAAAATATTTAAATATTATAACTCACACAAACATGTTATTTACTAATATTAGTGTGATGAAAGAGTCTTTCCTACTTGACCCAAGGTAAGTGACAATTACAATAAATGCATTTCACCTTTGACCATGGTTTGAGATTATTCATTAATCTATGTATATGGTTCACTCTCAGCTGAGATTAGATTTGAAATTCAATTATTGTTTTAATATATACACCATTTAAATTTCCTTTAGAATTCTGTTATTTAATAACTACTAACACAAGTTTTTTATCTCCTACTTGAGCCTCAGAATACCCAGTTTCATAATTCAGTATTATTTCTAATTGGAACTCTTAAGTTAATAACTGATGAGCTTTCTTAAATTCTCGCACTATTTTCTGTACATTTTTTCATATGGGTAGTGTAGAGTGCTGGGATTTCCTTTGCCATCAGCTTGTGATGCAAAATACTGGACGTTAAAAAGCACTTGGGCCAGATTCAGAAGCATACTTAATTTTAGGTTAAAATAAAATCCTGAACTTAAGACGTGCAGTGCTTCCTTTTTAAGCAGCTCCCACTCTTCCTCTTCTTCCCAAAGGGGATAAATTCACTTTCAGCACCAATTGTCCTGGTGTGAAATATTAATGGTCAAAATATCTGCATGTAGAATGTGAGACCTTCAGGAAGCACATTCAGCATGGTGGTGTTTGGAGCTTACCGAACATACATTTAAAATTCTTACCTTTATTTTTAAATACATATTATTCGATTAGATTTGACTCTGTATATACTTGTATTAGTCCATCACTCTCCATTAATGGTGAGAAACCAGCGTAACAATACAAAAACTGGCTGCAAGGGACCTTGTTCAGATTGGATTAGGCTACTTGTAACATACAAATTAGGGACAAACCAATAATTCAGACTATTGCTATCTTTAGGTAGATGCAGCCATGAAAGGTATTTAGCATAATAATAAACTTTCATTTTCTACATATAGAATTTAAAACCCACGGGAGTTTAAAAATCTTTAGTTAATCCATAAGGAAATAATGAAAGAGCTATAAACAAAGCTAAATTTCTAAAAAGGCACATCTTACAATCTCTAATTAACAGGTAAACCTGTACCTTCTCAGAAAATTAATTTAAAATTCCAACTCAAATGCAACTTATTTGGGGGAATGATAACCAACGGAATTCCTCACTCTTGTCTAAAAGATCAATAGTGAGACAAGTATTAGGCATTTACACTGTGAAGTATTTCTGTTCTCCATCCCAGAAATCAGCTAATATGAAATTCTTCAAGTTGTGCCTTATCTCAAATTGTAGGGTTATACCATCTTTTCAAGGTGTGATACTACTATCTCCTACTCCTAGTTAAAGTCACTGAAGTTTATGGGATTGTTATAATGAGCAAGGTTTATTCTTTTAAGGATCAAATTTCTAAATTATTAATCATACAGGTGCTAATTTCTTATTCTAAATTTTACTCCTTTTCTTATTCTGATGCTTAGTATGAACACAAAAATTAAAGAACTGCTCAATAAATTAAGTGAAATTGTTTGAAAATAATACTAAGGGAAGAACTATAGGAGTGTGGATAAAAATTAAAGCCTGAAAACGAAATAAGAAAGAAAGGGTATCTGTGTTCCGATTACTAGAATTGTTGATAGTGGTACTGACACTTCTGCATAAAGCTTCTGAGAAGCAGCCCAACAACTTACATTACAACCATAAACAACCTCTGTTAAGCATTAACATTTCTTAAAGTGTCTATACATACTTTTAATGCCAAGATGCATATGCCTATGCACCTATAGCACCTAAGGAAAGTCATTCCCTGATGTGTTTGTCTTTCTGTTGAAATGAAGAGAAAAACAGATTATCATTTCAGGGCTGATTATGTCAATTAAAAATATCTGTGATGCCATTCTCTCTCTCCAGGTAACAAGGAGAAAGTATTCAGAGATTTACCTTATTCCTTTCTCCATCCCAAATACACACCGAATACAAGCAGTAGGAAAGCAGAGGGCTTGTCCCAAGGCAAATTCTTAGGGATCTGCAGTTCAGTGATTAGCTTTTGTAAAGTGCATGCTCTTCACTGAAAAGCAATCTGCTGGGCAAATCTTCCCTCCTTTTCCCTAAAACTACCCTGTACTAGGGAAAATAATTACTGGAACTCTAAATGTTGACGTTATCTAACAGTATTTGCACCTTAGACTGAGGATGTTTGCTGCTATTACAGTGTTGCTCTCCTGCTCTTAACGTGTGCATATTTTAACTGTAGACATGCTCATGGAAGTAGAAGCTGTCCTTTGCTACACTGGAAATAACTCAAAGTTCTGAAAGCTGTTTTTTTTTTTTTTATATATTTTTTTTTGATTTAGAGACTGATGAAACAAAGGAAATTTCTTTTATCTGTTAAAGAATTTTTCCTATTCTCCTAATCAACACTTGTTCATTTTTTGTCACCACTTTTGGTGGTTGTATAGACTCTTAAAATAATTAAGGTTAAAAGGAACCTTTTCAGTTTATCTAGTCCTATCCTCTACTCAAAGAAAGGACAACTAGTTTAGGTTGCTTGGGACCTACTTCAGTCAATTTTTGAATACCTCCAAAGGTGGCAAACTCACAGATCTCTTGACAACCTGTTCCGTAGTTTGATCACTTTCATGATGATAACTTTATTCCTTATATCTGGTCACAATTTCTGATGTGGAAATTTGTGTCCATTGCCCCTCCTCTGTGTGGACCTCTGGGGAGAGTATAGCTCTATCTTCTCTATGCCCTCCCATTAGGTAACTGAATAAGATCTCCCTGAACCTTCTCTTCAGTCTGAACAAACACAGCTTTCTGAGTCTGTCTTTGTATGCTACGTGCCCACAACTTTCCTGGAGGTCCTTCACTAGGTGTTCTCTGGTACATCAATATCTTTCTTATACCAGGGAGTCCCAAACTAGACCCAAACGGTACGCCAGATGCCATCTCATAAATGCTAGATAGAAAGGAAAAAACACTTCCTTCTGCCTGCTGCCTACACTTCCCCTAATGTAGCCCAGTATGCCACTATGCCATCAGCTTTCTTTGCCACAGAAGTACAATTTAGTCATGAAGACCTCCAGATCATTTCTCAGGAAACTCCTCTCTAATCTGTTGCCCTGTACTTTTGTGTGGGTATATATAGGTACAGGATACAGGATTTCATTATCTCTTTTGTTGCAGTTCATGAGGTTCCTGCCAGGTCATTTCTCCATGCTGTCCAGGTCCATCAGAATAGCAGTCCTGGCCTCCAGTGTATCAGCCACCTCAGATCACCAGTTTGGTGACATCTGCAAGCTTGCTAAGAGGGCATTGCACTCCATCATTTGGGTCAAAAATAAAAGCATAAACACTATTGATTCCTGAGAAACATCACTAGTAACCAAGCACCAGCTGGACTTTGTACCACTGTTCACAATCCTTTGAGCCTGGCAGTTTAGGCAATTTTCCACCCACTTCATACTTCATTTATGCAGATATCACCAATTTGGATATATAGGTATACTGTGGGAGATCATGCTGTAAGACCTGTGAATATTTCACATCCCTTGTGCATTTTCCTGCATACCACTATAATGTGGCCCACTTATGAAATCAGTTTTCTTCCAACACTGAACTGCTGTTGAAATCACCTTTCCTTAGTTTAAAAAGGCTGAAAAATCTTCAGTAGGAGACAACCAACTGTACAGGTCCTATTCTGTAACAATTTCAAAAGTTCTTAATGCTTTTAACAAAATTCAACAATGTTAATAACAGCAGTTAATTTAATGGCTGATTTTAAAAGCGGAACTGATTAAAGCTGGTATAACAGTTCTTAAAAATAACCCTTTGCAGCACTACCGCCATCCTGTTTTCTGCCGCTCATCACTCTCCTGTCATTCTGCATTCCAGACTTCACTTCATCAGCCAGGCTCTTAGAGAGCTGCCGCAAAGAGTCTGACATTTAGCCTTTTCTGCTTAGCTTTTGTCAGTCAAACCTATTCCTTGTCTGAACTCCCCGAATGCACTTTGCAAATAGTTGGGTAGTGTCAGGCAGAGTGCACTCGTGAGATTGACTGTTTCTTTCCCTGCAGAAAGCCAGCAATTGTGCCAAGTGTAACCGTTTGCCTACTTGTCTTACAGTCTTTCTATCACTAGCTTGGTACGGGATGACCTGAAAACTGTCAGATAATTGTTCAACCGGGGCATGTGTATCACCCCTGGGAAAACACCCGTCAGCTGTTATGTACAGCCTGAAGTTCAGGAAGCAAGATGACAAGGAAAGCAATAGAATCAAGAGAAGACAACTAGTTTGTGGCTGTCAGAAAGCAGGTTGGCCAGAAATCGTTGCTAGCTGTGCCAATCAGTGTCTCAACTGGCGACCATTTAGTGTTTCGACTGTTCAGATGCGTCTCGCTGGTAGACTGGGATATGTTCTGTGAGTCAAGTGCCTTCAATCACATTTTTACTGCTGTACTGTCATCTGTAGGAACACTGTTTCCAAGAATGGATGAGCAAGGAATGACAAAGCATTACTGGGCAGTTTGGAAATCCTAATGAGCAGATGGGTATTTTACTAACTGCATAACTGAGTACTCTATCTGTCTTATTAAAAAGAGGAGAAAAAGCTTCAAATGAGAACAAAAGACAGGTTAAATTATAGTAAATAGAAATAAGAAAGGGTACATATTCACAGAATTCAGAAAATTAAGATACTCTCTTCTGGAATGAAAATAAGTGTTCAAAATTCAAATTATTCTTTTATCTCTTTTACTTTAAAAAAGTAAACCTAAGTCAATAATGTAGCATTGATATCCAGGAGTTCTGGAGAAGTTTTTTTCTGGAATCAAACTTTGGGCATGGTCCTAATTCTGCAGAAGGTTTTCTAAAAGAGGAAGTTATTTGCTAACCATAGCATGCATGAAGAACACACACACCGACGAATAAAACCTTTCCAGTTCATTACAAGATCATCTAAGGCACTACAGAACCACTTACGCAGAGACAATAGTTCGGAAAGGACAGCTATATCACTAAGTAATTCTTACAAAAATTAATTTTCATCTGAGGTTGACTACCCACTTAAGCTAGACTACAGGAACAAATAAAATGATGGTCCTTACTCAGAGTAGTTCAGGGTCTATTAAGGGCATACAAAAGGTAGAAGAGAGGCAGCCGCTTCCCCAGAATCACCCCACTGATAAGAGGCAGAGGGAGGATTATAAGCATGACTTAAACTGCCTTTTCAAGTCTCTAAAACTACTTCCCAGAACAGCTACAATCTGGAGTACAACACTTAGCCAGATGTTGTGGAAACATGGATAATGACCGTAAAAATGGGCTGCTAATAAGCTGAGCATGAGTTTTCCTGACAAATGAGCTGTTAGGAAGCAGTAAGCTTGCGGCAGGTGAAGCTTTTTTGAACTGAATGTTGAGGTAGCCGAAGTACAGAATGCTGCCCCGGGAGCTTCAGACAGCATCAACCTCCCTCTTCCCTATCCCTTCTTCAAAAGTCACCAAACATTAGGAAAATGAAAAAAACCATTTGTTTCTTCTTTAAAATTTAGGCTTTCTTATCTTCTACAGTGCAGAGCATTTCTGTCTGCAGCTACATTTGGTGCAGTGATATGGTTTCAGAGTGAAAGCCCTGATTGTCCCCACTCACTGTGTGCTGGCTCAGTTCACAGACTGGTTTTTTGTTCATGATAACCAGGCCTCTTTTAGAGAAAGCTAAAATGGGAGCTCTACCCCAAGCATGCACCAAATGTTCTCCTGTACCTAATGAGGACAGAGACTGAACCAAAGAGAGGTACTTCAGACAGTTTCAGTCGTGTGCTGTCAATGCCAAACTAAATCTTGGCTGGAGTAAATCCCCAAATCTCGTACAGAAAAAATGCAAGAATTACAATGCCAACTGCTTTGATTACTGGTCCATTTCCCAGCAGCAATATACACAAAACAACTTGCTTCACGGGGCAAAAAGAATGCAGCTTCCGTACCTAAGGTTGTTTTTCGGCAGAGTAGCTTCCTGCGTCTGCCAAGACGGAGCTTATTATGATGACAAGTGAGTATGTGATTAAATTCTTAGGAGATTCCTTTAGAGCATCAGCATACAGAAAGGTTACTTACCTTAAGTAACACTTCTTTGAGATTTATTGTCCATGCACATGTTTACGTTGTGGTTTGTGCATAGTCACACTCTGAAAGAGTTTTGGTTCGGACATGGATATGTCCCTCCCTCCGTTACAAATGCAGATTTTATAAAAAAGTGAATAAAACTCCATCCCTTGAACCTTCAGTTCCAGTGTTTGTCTAGCAGGACTTGAGACAGTAACACAGGAGAGTGGACTGTAAATTATAAGCTCCTTGACAGACAAAGAGAAGCAAAGGTAGTATTTCTGTATATTCCCCAATTCTAGATGATATGTAATAAAAACTTAAAGTTGAAGGTACTGAGTTTACAAGATCTCGGAACTGAAGCTGTGAGGCTTACTCTCTCTGCAGTTGTCTCAACTTACCTGCACTTTGTTTTCATCTGGCCTAGCTCTAACATCAGGTTTTATTCCTGACATACGGCTATTTCTTTTTTTTTTTTTTTTCTTTTTCACTTTTGTTTATTTTTGTATGGCACAACTACAGTTTTATACAGCTATAAGTAAGAAATAGTTGCTCTGTGTAGAGTGAGATACCTAGGACTTAGGAAATGATACAGTATTGGTAAATGCAACCTTGGTATGATAGGAGAGGCTTTGAGAAGTGGGAGGATAGGAAGCCATGCAGAGGAATGTAGGCGTGGGATGATAAGAGATGGGGCACAGGTTCACCGATGGTCAGATAAAGAAATGTAGATCTGGAGCTGGACCAATCTGCTTTTAGGGGGAATAAAGAGAATAACGAAATAGTGTCTAACATATTTGAATGGCACTGTATGTAGTACATTTGGATGTAACATGGAGCTGTAGATTAATGAAGAAATAGCAAAGGTGTAAAATTGTTTTAGCAAACATAAATATGACCCATGGTGAAAACAAAAAACCCACAGTTCTATGATTAGACTGTTGAGGTTTCAGTTCAATTATACTAACAGTAAGTTCTTTGGCTTCATGAACAAGACATATGACTTTTTTGCCCATAAACGAGTTTGCACAAACAGTTGCACATTGGGTACCCTAAGAATCTGCAGGTCTCAAGCTCTTTAGTGAAAGACTGTTCCTCTCTATGTGCTTCCTCAGAAGTATCAGCATTAGTACTACAGAAGTAGCACCTCAGACGGTGTGTTGTCATCAGCCAAGTTAAAAAGCAGCATTCCTCCCACCCCTAGTGGGAATGTGGCCATAAATGGGAGAACCCTAACAGGCTACTCAGGACTTTAAATTTAGCAGACTTTGCTGCAATGCCATAGGAAATCAGTCTATCCCAAAACCCAATAAATGATATGCTGAAGACAAACCAGAAAGCTTCAAATGAAATACTGCCACCCCCATGTCTAACAGTGAATAAAGAACAGCAAATTACACAATGCCTCCCATGGAGTCATCCTTTTTTTATACCTTCTGTAGCACTGGGAAAAAAATGAACAGATTCCACCTGAAGACACTGTAATACGCTGTGTATAACCCCCTGCATGTTCAAATATGCTTATGGACAATCCCACAAAGGGAGAAACTTGTAGCCATCACAGCTTTGCTATCTGAGGACTCTCAGGAATTTAAACTGCACCCTGCTTCCCTTTAAAGTACACCAAATAAACATGCCTTACACAATGCACTATAAGAAAATAACTATTGGAAAGTAAGGGAGGTCAACTGGAAGTGACTGGGGAAATCCACCGGTGGGCAGAGTTTCAGATCTCTGCTCCCTAGGCAACACCGGTATTTGCCTTGGGGAACAGCCTCATATCCAAAACCAGAGCTATTACAAGTTGTTGAACAACCTTGAAACCAGAAATATTTGAAGATATCCCTGTATTTTCTTTTCCTGCATCTGTCAAAGCATTTGGTGTATTTCTCTCCCTCTCTCTGGCTGAAACAGAGTCAGCATATTTCAGGCTGCAGAACTCACTTTCACCTCCCTCAATCATCAAGTTGCCTTGATCTGTCACAAATTTCCCTATCAGCCCCCATGACTGATTAATGGGAAGGAGCAGATGTCCAAGTCTGTATCTATCATGGCAGACAGATCTCTCTGTTACTTACCTGCGTGACAAGCATGGCCCTTCCTTGTGCTGGAAAGCTCGGCACTAGAAGGGAGAGCCTGGTATTGAGCGAGCCGTTCGCCTACATCTGTGTACTGAAAGTGCACATCCATTGCTGCAGCTGCAAGGAAGTACCTACTTGTAGACTGGCACTAGTGCCTGGAACAGCACAGAAGAACTGCCACTGTGATAAAGGTTTATGGGCTCTTGTTGAAAGAAATTAAAGTTTCCCTTTCTTTTCAGAAATACCGTATATCTTGTATAGATATTTACATGTGAAGCCTGGGTTTACAGAGTTGCTGGATAAGGGAAGAGTAACTGACATCATTTACCTGGACTTGTGCAAAGCATTTGTGTGTGAAAATGAACAGACTGAGTACATACAATCTTTCTCTAAAGGGCAAGGACAGATCTATCCCCCAAGGAAGTGAACTGGGAGATGATAGGGAGCATCATTAACAGAATATCTCTGCTTTCCTACTAGGGAGAATATTAGTTGATTGATAGGCTGGTAGAAAACAATTTCATACGTGAAAAGTGAACTGATGGCTGTTTTCAAAGGACAAAGCCTTCCAAAGCTGTTGGCTGACCAAGGGAAGCAGAAGTCTATTTCATGACACTTTGTCCAGCAATAAGGTCAAAGAATCATGGAATCACAGAATGGTTTGGTTGGAAGGGATCTTTAAAGATCATCTAGTTCCAACCCCCCTGCCACGGGCAGGGACACCTTCCACCAGACCAGGTTGCTCAAAGTCGCACCCAACCTGTTCTTGAACACTTCCAGGGATGGGGCATCCACAACTTCTCTGGGCAACCTGGTCCAGTAGTTCACCACCCTCACCGTGAAGAATTTCTTCCTTATATCTAACCTAACTCTACTCTGTTTCAGTTTAAAGTCATTGCCCCTTGTCCTATCACTCCATGCCCTTGTAAAAAGTCCCTCCCCACCTTTCTTGTAGGTACTCTTAAGTACTGGAAGGCTGCTCTAAGGTCTCCCCAGAGCCTTCTCTTCTCCAGGCTGAACAACCCCAACTCTCTCAGCCTGTCCTCATGTCAAAGGCGCCTCAGCGCTTGGATCATCTTTGTGGCCTCCTCTGGACTTCCTCCAACAAGCCCATGCCCTTGTGCTGAGGATCCCAGAGCTGAAGGCAGTACTGCAGGGGGGCTCTCACCAGAGCAGAGCAGAGGGGCAGAATCCCCTCCCTCGACCTGCAGGTCATGCTGCTTGTGATGCAACCCAGGTTACGGTTGGCTTTCTGGGCTGCAAGCGCACATTGCTGGGTCGTGTTGAGCTTCTCGTCAGCAGCACCTCCAAGTCCTTCTCCTCAGGGCTGCTCTCAATCCAGGATCAATCCAAGATCATAGGATAGTGACTCTAGATATGGTAGTTTTTTGATAATCTATTAAACAGAGCCTGATTTTTAATCAATAACAAGTCTTTCTTCACGTTCTAGACATTTTACAGGTGGAGAACAAAAACAATACCTTGGGAGAGTGATCATGCACAGGGAAGCTAATTCATACTTGAATCAACTCTTGCTGAGAAAACATGACTGTATCAGGAAAAACACCACTTCAGTCTAAAGCAAAAATTAAGAGAAGGATAATAACAGACATCAAATAGCAAAAGGCTGTTGTAGAGAAAGGTATTTTTTGTTTTCTGTGTCCATCGCAGACAAGAAAAGAAGTCATGAGTTCAAATCATAGACAAGATTCAGAGTCATTATTAGTAATAGCCTTTTAATGAGAAACATAACAAAATGCTGGGATAGATCATTCAGGGAGGTTTTGAAGTCCTTCTTCTGCCCAACCTTAACTCTGTCAAATCATTAAAGATGTTTAAGACTAGCTTAGGATGACCTAAATGTAATTTTGATGAATAATCCATCATTACAAATCTTACCTTAGGACTAAAAGGGTATCTAGACAGCCTCTTGTGATGCTTTCCCACCTTACATCCTTAGGCTTTCTCACACTGTCTCTTCAGATTCTCTATTAGCATAATCCAATGGTGAACATGTAGCCTGCTATGTGAATTAAGAAGAAACAGTCTGGCATTTGGAAAAATGAAAAACTGGTGAACCTAAAAGTTCACTAGTTAGACAGTTTCCCAGTTCTGACCCACTATACGTGAATCTGTTGTGCTACAGAAAACATACTTCTAGGTGTTCGAATCCTTCTAAAAGTTGAAAGTATGCTGATTTGCTTATTTTTGTGGTTTTTTTTAAACAGGAAATGCAAATGACTATTTTACCCTAATCTGTGTTTTAAGGTATTTAAGGAAGAGTTTCAGTTAACCAGAGGACCTGAAGAGGCAAAGACTTAGCTTTGCTTGCTAATTTTTACACACTTGGCCCAAAATGTTGGACATGCCAACTTGTGTAGAAGCCTGTGCTATCAAGTATTATAAGTTTGAGCCAGAAAGTGTCTTTTGCTCTGTTGGACATACGTTCCCTGTTACTTCTCAATGCTAAGACACACTATGTTTTGTACTACATGTTGTACATCCGTGCTATCATGCAGACTGCAAAGCACTGTTACAAGATCTTCAAGAGAAGACTCAGTGATGTTAGAGCCAAGAAGTTCCCTGGCCATGTCAGGAGCAGTGAGATGACCTGAGAAGCAGACCTTCCTCTCGTCAGGAAAGGAAAGCACTCATCCAGCTCTATTGCAGGAATATCCTGCAACAGTTTAGTAGGACACCTATGATACATGTGTTGTTGATGGGGCCTGAAAGCAGTAACTGAGTTTTTAAAGTGACCTTTCTCAATAAATTGATTTGCCGCTCATTTGGCCAGACATCTAATATCTAATTCATTTGGCTTTCAGTCACTTGTTAATGAGCCTACTCTTCTTTAGTGTAATTCAGAATTAGTTAATAGGCACAATGATATTACCTCAGTTTGCAATCACTCTAAAGTAGGTGGCCAGTCATCATTAATTCATGTGGTTTTCACTGTAACATTAATCATGATAAATTAATTCACTTTACAGTTATGTGTGATATGTAATTTAATTTACAAGAGTTGCTTGGTAATTTTGCAATTAAAATGTCATTATCTTAAAATGTTACCTAGTATCTAATCTCCATTTTTTTAAAACTTTATTAGAATATTTTTTGCATAAATATAGAGATCAGCAAAATTCTTAGTTAAAAAATGCCATGTAAGCAGAAGCACTTGCTCTAGGGAACACTAATCAAGTCTTAAAAGCAGCAGCCAGGGAAACACTTTCACAAAGACAACTCAATAGTCAAACAAGGATGAAAACATTTAAGGAAACTGTTCCACTGATAATGCTCATCCAATGCACCTTTAGCATATGTTTTTCACCGTACAGTTCTCCTATTCTGGGTGCAGGAGGAAGGTGGAAACAACATACAATTTAAGATGTAGCAAAACATTTATTGCTAAATATTTCAGTTAAGATGAAGTTAAATATGAAGCTTTTAATTAACCTCCATAGCTGCTGAAGTCCTGTCTGTATTTATTTTTACCTACCTACCATTTCATCTTAATAAAACCAAATTACTAACACCACTTAAAGCATGATCTAAAAGAATATCCTATATCCTACCAGGGTCTGACTGGGACATTTTTCTTATTTCCTCTCTTTTCTTATTTTCTCTTATTTATATTTCATGAGTCTTACCTCTAGCCACCTTAGTCTACAACAGAAGTAATGGAACTAGAAGCAATAGAACTGTGGAAGTAATATATAAACATACGCACAATGTGCATACCAATACTTATACATTAGTATATCTATGTAATTTGGTTATCTTCATATTTAGATATAAGAAATCTTAAGGAACACAGAACAGTAAGATGCCAAGAAGGAATTTTAGCACAATCAATTTCATAACAAGGAAAAAGCATGGGTGTTTTTTTTTTGTAAGTGATGTTACACTCTGCATCTAGCAAAAAAGAAAACACAGAAACTAACTTGTTCACTGATGAAATTAGACCAGCACGAGATAGCCAGTAAGACCTGTATTGCTTAATTTCCTGGTGACAGCTGTTGCTGTTAGAGCCTCCAACATAACTTATTTTTTTTTCCTTCAGAGCCATAGCTACTTTTTATAGAAAATGTAAAATGATGAACTCATGCATGCTTATATATAAATGACAGAAAGAAGCACTGTCCCTCCTCACCTGCCCAAGGAGTACTAACAAGTCTTTAGCCTACATTACCCTGAGTAGAGAACTTAGTTCAGATCCTCATAAGAAATAAATTCCTCCTTGTACAAAAGACTCTTGAACATCTGGTTTGTAAGCAAGTCCTACTTATAATTAGTAATTCACTTTGAACTGTGATTGTGTATATAGTTCTATACCAATAGTACTGACTACAACTGTTTATGAATTTTTAGTAGGTTGATATCAAAGACTATATACTGGATTAAAAACTGTGGTCAGGAAAAGAACACAGAACAATTCCCCTCCCAAACCCTAAATAACTACCTAAATTTCTAATAGCTTCCTTCTGTTCATTGGGAAAGAAAAAAAAAAAAAAAAAGGAAGCTCTTGAGACCCTAAAGCTAGAAATCAGGGAAAAAAGATTCAGAAAAGACGGAACAGGTATAAAGATTTTCCCTCATGGGAACAGATAAATACCATCTCTGACTAGAAAAGCAAGTAAGAATATGGACTCACTGAAGTCAAATGCATGACTAAGTCCTAAGTAGCAAAATATTTCTGCTCCAAGCCTTTATAATCTCATTTTTAGAGAGATTAAAAGAACACAATATCCTCCAAATACAAGGCATGAGTATTTAAAAATCTGTTTGGGCTCAGGTGACTTTTCCATCCTTTTCCAGGAGAAGTGTGAGTAGGAATTCCGGTGGTCTTGAGGTGTTACTACAATTGTTTATATAGATGTTTTCCATCTTCTCTGATTATGGTAAAATACTGCATCTGCAAGATTCCCCTCTGTTCCACTACTGCAGTTTGTTAATATAATCCAGTAAAAAAATTTTTTTTTCAGGACTGTCCCCTGGTGCAAAAACAAGTGTTCAGGGGTCTCAGTGCCTGTTTGCAAATCGACCTGGAGACATGAAATCCTCAGACACATAGACACCATCTTGATATAATAGTTCTTCACCAGGTCCTATTGAACTCAACAAAAAAACCCTAGTGACTTGGATCTCATACTATTTATTTTATTATATCCCTCATTTAAACTCATTTCTCTCACTCAGAAATAATGAATAAGGTGTAGAATATAGCACCACATGTAGCCAAAGAGGAGTCAGTAGGTGCACTTGAATCAGAGAAAGTTTCTATAGAAGAGCAGCTGGTTTCATTCCCTTAAAATTTCTGAATTAAGTCTCTCCCATCTTTAGTACTGATAAGAAAATAGTATGACAAGAAGATATTGCAAATAAAAGCATAACAAGATCTGGCAGCTGGAAGTTGACACCGCATAAAACTCAGGGTCAAGAAACACATTTTATGTGTAGACAACATGGTAGAACTTATTGTTTCAACAGCTAAGAGTGTAACCTCAAGTTTGTTTTCTTTTTAAAGATGCGTGTTCATTAGAAAAGAAGCGCTTTGTGGCTGGTCACAGCTGTCAGGCTTATGGCAGGAATTATTTCTAGGAAGTTTTATAGTCTGTGTTACCCAGAGATCTGCCTACATTACTGTAATAGACTGTCCCGGTTTTGGCTGGGATAGAGCTAGTTTTCTTCCTAGTAGCTGGTACAGCACCCTGTTTTGTATGAGAATAATGCTGATAGCACACTGATGTTATAGTTGTTGCTAAGCAGTGCTTACCCAAAGTCAGGGACTTGGCAGTTTCTCATGCTCTGCCAGCGAGGAGGGGCACAAGGAGCTGGGAGGGAGCAGAACCAGGACAGCTGACTCGAATTAGCCAAAGGGATATTCCATATCATAGAGCGTCATGTGCAGTATAGAAACTGGGGGGAGCTGGCTGGGAGGAGCCAATCACTGCTTGGGACTGGCTGGGTATCGGTCAGCAGGTGGTGAGCCGCTGTATTGTGCATCACTTGTCTTTCTTGGATTTTATTCCTCCCCCTCTTTTGTTATCTCCCTTTTCATTACTATTATTGTTGTTATTGTTATTATATATTATTTTATTTCAATTATTAAATGGTTCTTATCTTAACTCATGGGTTTTATCTTTTTTCTGATTGTCCTCCCAATCCCAGCAGGGTCGGGGAGAAGTGAGTGAATGGCTGCATGGTATTTACTTGATGGCTGGGGTTAAACCACAACATGGACTCTTCTCTACTTAAAATATGTGGAAAGTGAAATTTGTTTCTTGACTGTTCAGATGTTCTCAATTTGGTTCTGTAATTTGCTGTCCAGAAGTATTCCAATCCTGAACAAATGATTTCTTTAGCATCCAGATTTCTATATTTACCAATTAACACAGCAGACACATATTTATAAGAGTGTTCCTAATTTTTCTTGTTTCAGAGATTAGACATCTTTAAATGTGAAAATTCTGGTATATTAGGACATGGGAATAGGGAGAGTTCACCTTCACTCTTTATTTCAAAAATCATTGTTGAAAGTATAGAATCATAGAATGGTTTGGTTGGAAGGGACCTTAAAGACCATCTGGTTCCAGCCCCCTGCCCAGGGCAGGGGCACCTAATTCCACCCCCCCTGACACAGGCAGGGACACCTTCCATCACACCAGGCTGCTCAAAGCCCCATCCAACCTGGCCTTGAACACTGCCAGGGATGGGGCATCCACAGCTTCTCTGGGAAACCTGTGCCACTGCCTCACCACCCTCATGGTGAAGAATTTCTTCCTTCTATCTAACCTAAATCTTCCGTCTTCCAGTTTAAAGCCATTGCCCCTTGTCCTGTCACTACATGCCCTTGTAAAAAGTAAATATTTTAAAAAATATTTGTGTCAAGACCAAACATGTAAAGTTCAAATGGTAGCATAGTTTACTAGAACTGCAGTAAAAGAAATTTCCTTTCTTGCACTCTTTTCCTCCTTTTCAGCTTAACAGCTGACTATTTTTATCTATTTCTGATATGCTACATCTTCAAGATGCTAACCAATCTATTGTAAGAAATGGAAGTTCAAAACAGAATAATATTTTAACAGTCCTTGATCTAAATGCTGAACTAGAATACAAACCAAACACACACACACACAAAAGCAAAACAAAACAAAAATAACCCTTAAAACCTTCTAACAAATTATATTGAAATGTGGTAGAAAAGACAACCATGTAATTTTGTTCTCTACCTTTCTGTCATGTTTGAGGTTGTGGTGTTTTGGATTTTTTTGTTCTTTTTTTTTTTTTTTTTCCTACTGACTGAAAAAACCTCATGTCATTCCATTTCAACATTGCAAAAATGTTTGCATTTCAAAATGCCTAATGGGAATCAGACACTTTCTCTAATGAAAAGGAGTGATTCTGACTGCAGAGAAGCTAACAGCCTTGTAATTAGGGCATTCACTTGAAAATTGAGAAAGGCAAATTCAGGTCTCTATTGTATCGGTCTGATCAGGGATTTCAATCCAGGCCAGTGCCCCAAATAGCAGACTCTGCTGCTTTGCAGCATAAGTCTCTCTTTCTTCCTAAAAATGGATGTGTCCCCTATTTCAGGGGGAATGGGGGTTGGTGGTGGTGGTAGCTAAGATCCTGTCTAGATCCAAGATGACCTTTATGAAGAAGGTTTCATTGCAGTTGTTGCAATTCTGCAGAAAAGCCTCAGCTTTAATGACAGTGTTTTACAATTTAAAAACTCACAAAAAACATTTCTTATAGTTACTTTTCTTCTCAGAGGAAGCTTTCTGTGGTGGCTTCTGGGTCAATGATGATGTGGAGGTATAACCTAAAAAATACTGTGATATTAGAACTGCAGATTTTGGTATAAAGCACACTGAGTCCATGCATACTACTTTTTTGTTCAAGCGTGGTTCTTGCACAGGTGAAAACTACTTCTGTGTAAACATGAACTAATGCAAAAATACATAAAGTGGGTTTCTTGCTCCTTATTCTGTAAATCCATGTTTAAAAATCTAGATTAAAAAGTAGCAGCCCAAACAAATGCAAATTTACCTGTAAAGTTCTCCTCATTCTACCCAGCAAACATGCAAACAAGTTGTCTACTGAAATATTTGACAATTTGCAAATCAATTGCTATAGTAAAAACAGCCTGCAAGTAGCTTGATTGGCAACCCTTTTTCCTGCTTCCCAGGAAATAGCTCTTTAGCACCCTTTAAATATGAGCCCTGCAGAGTTACAGCTTTTAGTACAGAAGAAATATGCTGAGCAGTATTCAATTTTCAGACCAAATGAAATATAAAGGTCATGAAGAATGAAAAAAGTCTAAAGCTGCTTCTATCTAAATAAAGATCTGAGTCGAGTACAGTCAAATGGCACAGTTGGCAGCACAGGTGCATTAAGATATTTCACCAGGAATTACTTCGGCAAATATTCATTTTTAAGTCTCATGGGTGGCCTAATTACACCTATTTTGGACTAATCACATCAGAATATCTCTTGAAAGTTAGATTTCTCTATTTAACTGCAATTGCATCCTGCAAGATTACCTCAACCTGAATGCGGCATCATTTTGCGTATGAGCAGGGATAAGGCTGTGCAGAGCAGCTGGGCTCCTGGCTCCAGACATTGTTCAGGGGTTTCAAGGAATATTTTGTGTGTGTGTGTCTGTCTGTCCTTACTGCTGGCTTAAAGAGGTAAATTGTATAACTATTCCAAAGCAGAAAAGCCACAAAGGCGTGCAAAAGGGATTAAAGCTCGAGCGTGATTTCAAACACTTTCTTTTTTTTTTTCATTTGTGGGGTAAAGTGATGCAATACCTCAGAGTGTTTGGTGTAATCAGGTTTATTCTTGAAGTCCCTGAAATCAAATGTGATTTTGCTAGGGAGATTGACTTGATAAAGCTAAAACACATTCAGAGATTCTGTAGATGTGAAAGGAATATTGATCCTCATGTGAATTAATTTTGTAATCCAGAGATACCTTCTATTACAACATATTTTTAAGTAACCGTATGTACTAAAATGTAGAAAATAGCATTATTAATCACCAGATCTAGCTGTATTTTAAAGGAGAAAATTAATCATCTAGAACAAGTAGCAAATTTATGTTTTTTCTGGTTGAAGTGATTCACCAGTCAAGTAATGGTACAAACTTCGTTGCTTTGATTCCTGTAGTTGGTGTTTCAAATAAGAACTGGAGTTGATTAATTTTGATAGAAACTTTGAACTATTCTTTACTCAGAAGCAGCAGCTGAGACATTCAAAATATTCAGAAAACTTACTTCATTTTCTACATTATTTGCCACCATTAAAAGAAAGCCAAAGTGACTACACTACCTGTACTATGGTGTAGAGAGATAACTGATAGGATTTTCTAAATCTCAGGCAACACTCTTAAACAGGCTACTAAAAAATTTCAAGCACCAGAAAAATCAGTTTTCAACCTGCCCAACACAGGTTTTTTATGATTCAGGAAAAGAAGAAGCCTTGCTTGCTGATAAGAATGGACTAAATCCCACTCATTGTTCCTAAAACACATCTGGATTAAGGAATAATAATAATAAAAAAAATTACAGTAGATTTATAAACATAATTGCATGTAAATAATAAATATGAACAATAAACCAGATTTGCAGCACCTGACACAAAAGTAAAAATAAATAAATTAATAAATGAAGACATATTAATTTTTGTAAGGTAGACTTGAGAATAAAAGATCCAGAACACCATACAGAAATATTTCATAGAATCATAGAATCATAGAATCATTATGATTGGAAGAGACCTCAAAGATCATCAAGTCCAACTGTATACCCAATGCCACCATGCCCGCTAAACCCACTAAACCATGTCTCAAAGCGCCACATCTAAATGTTTTTTGAACACCTTCAGGGATGGTGACTCCACCACCTCCCTGGGGAACCCGTTCCAATGCCTAACAACTCTTACAGTGAAGAAGTTCTTCCTAATATCCAGTCTGAATCTCCCCTGGCGCAACTTGAGACCGTTTCCTCTTGTCCTATCGCCAGTTACCAGGGAGAAGAGACCAACCCCTGCCTCGCTACACCCTCCTTTCAGGTAGTTGTAGAGGGCGATAAGGTCTCCCCTCAGCCTCCTTTTCTCCAGACTAAACACCCCCAGCTCCCTCAGCCGCTCCTCATGAGACTTGTTCTCCAGGCCCTTAACCAGCTTTGTTGCCCTTCTCTGGACACGCTCCAGCAGCTGCACTCAGTAAAATAAAATTAAAAATAAAAGAATATTTGCCGAATCTATCCAATCTTATGTTCATTAAATGGGAAATAGTTTTAGCAAATTAAAGTTATGAGAGATCAAAACTTATATTCTGTCAGATGTCTGCAAGTTTAGATGTGCCATATTTATTCCTAGGGGAGAGCATGTGTAATGAATCTGATGTGCGTGGGATGTATCAACCCACCTTTATTTGTGTTTCACAGATGGTTCTACAATAAAACCAAATGATTTAGTACTTTTACCATTCAGGCAGAATGCCCCTTGCAGGGTATATGCATAAATCTGAATGTTCCTAGATGTGTCAGAGTTTCTGCATACAGGCTCTCAAATTTTCTTCTGTCATTGTCTTGACAATGCTTGGAGCTTTAAGCAGGTAGGGAAATTATTGCAACAGCAACCTTGACCAGAGCAAGCACCACTGAGGCAATAATCCGAAGTAAAGCAAGCAATAACATCTATCATAAGAATAGAAACCAAAATAAACTACGAGCAGATTAAGGGAATTTGACCTGGACATGATGGTAGCATACTGTGCAGCTGGTCAAATTTGACAACACAAGTAGGTGGCCTTGCCTTACCTTATTTATTTATTTATTTCTGTTTAGTAACGTGTCTAAGCATTGTCCAACCTTCCTTTTTTCAAGTAACTCCAAGTTCCTGCCTCCCCCTCCCTAAAAAGCAATTATTTTGAAGGCACGCTTGATCAGGGGAGTTGGACTAGATGATATCACAACAATACTGTGATCTTGTGATTCCATGGGATACTCTGACCAAGACGCGATATTTGCATTCTGCTCTGTCGGAGAATCACTGCCATGCAGATCTCCTCTCCAGCCAGGCTCCTCAGCCTATCTTTGAAACATCCACCTCCTAAACATATGCACATCTCTTGAACAAACCACCTTGCTGTTTCAGCGAGCTCTAGCATTTGCAGGAGGATCCAATGACTCAAAAAAAGAAAGTGGTGCTAAAGAAGGCCCTGATGAGGACAAAGCTTTGTCTCTCTGTGAGGACCATGCACAGAGAGCAGAGCCACACTGCGATGTGCTCTTTGTGAACTCTGAACCAGCCAGAACACTTAATTTTGCATGGTGATTTCATTCATAGGTGCAGCACGTAATCATGCCTGCAGGTCACAGAGGTGTGCATCGCTGTGGACAAGTTTAAATCAAAAGTGACAGGTAGAGCACATTTCCAAGCATAGTGGGAAATAAGTGCTTTTTGGATCCCTGCCTTTTTCAGTGTCCCAAAGCAACAGTAACTCTCAAGGCAGCAGAAGTTCGGTAAAATAGCAAGTGTGATGACTGCCTCTATCATCTAAAGGCAGATGTGTTCAGTGGAGAATGAAAGCTCAGGGTTATGAATTTTTAAAAGTCTTTCCTTTTTGCCCACATCAGCCTTCTCTTCACAGTTAAAAAGCTCATCTTCACTCACTTGCTGATCTTTCATAAGACCTTGAAGTGGGGAGAAATATTATTTTGTGCAATTTGAGAGCACTATTGAGTGCAGTAACACTAGACATTGGCCGTATACTTTTGGTGGTACTCTCCTTCAGCAATATCATTGGACCTCATAAAGAATAGAGAAGGAGGACAGGTCCAGCTGTGAAAATAGAGAGTTTTTGGAAGAAGTTACTATGTTTAAAATGACAGAAAGTGTGTGAATGAGTCTTAGCAACCTTGTGAATCCTTAACATCTCTCTGAGAGTAAAGTATTCCTGGACTGGAAGGATTGCCTATGATCATTCAGCTTTATGTCTTTTGACCTGGATCCCCACAATTGCCTGAAACTCAGCAAGGAAGGGCAGATAACAACACTATTGAGACATAGTTAGTGACTGCCAGCTGTTCAACTAGCTTTTCTAAAGTGTACCTTTTCCAAACTATTTTCCCCTCATTTTCATCACAGATCTAATATTTTCTATTTCATGCCCTGTTTTCAGCAATATCGTCTGGTTCCTCTTGCAGCTATCTCTCAGTGATCCATGCAATCTCAAAGCTTCCTAGAGGACAGCCTTGCTTTTCTCCATTTCCCATTCCAGAAAGAAACCAAGATTTAAGATCCTTGTGCTTTTGCCCCAGCTGCTTTCACATCTCTTTCTCAGTGTCCCAGGCTCCCAGTTTCCCCAGTTTCTCTTTGCTCCACTCTTCCCCAAGCACAACTGCCCATCCTCCCCAGCTCACACACCTCACCCCCCTGCTACCCACCCACCTCGCACCTCTTCCTCACGTCCCAGACTGCCTCAGACTCTGCTTCCCTCCTGGCTTCCCTCTGGCTTCTCCAAGATGCCACCACAGGAGGGAAGGACCAATGTTCAGGTCCAGCAGCTCCCCACATTGTATCTGGTCTCTTACTGCTTTCCTTGGAAGCCATGTCTGGTTTCCCACACAAAGCACTAGTCTCAGGGTAGCCTTCAGCAGCCAGCAAGGCTTCCTCTGCTTCTAACTTACAAGGCAAACAATAGGTGTCTTCAGCTAGAAACACTTCTTTCTTTGTTTTTGTACTGTGTCTCATTTGGCCAGTCATCTATTTCAGCCTCATGGACTGGATGTGATCCAGAAACCACATACTGAACAAGCCAGATTTTAAATCTTGTTTATAGGGAAGGATGTACTGCACAGAAATCTCCTACACTGAAGTGAAATGAATTTCCTGGAGAGGAGTCCAGTGGAAATAAAAGATCCCTTTATACTGTTGAGATTCAAGGATAGCTATGGTTTAAGCTCTTCTTCCCTTTTAAAATAAGAAAGACTATCTTCACTGATGCTGGACTGGCCCACACAGAGAAGAAAGCAGGAAACAGATTCTTAATATGGCTCTTAATGAATGCTGCCTAGTAGCAAAACCATGAAAGAGTACTTGATGAATCAGAAAAAAAGTAATTTTTTTTCTGAAAATGAAAATAAGCAATCAATTTTCTGTGAAAGGTGCAGATATAGCAAAATCAGTTACTGAGCTGCGCGATATTAATGGAGCTGAACAACTGGATTTTCATATATACATTTCAAGTCTCTGTTTTTATGCCAGTGCGTAAGGTGTAAAGAGAGATAAAGAAGAGGCAGAGTATCAAGCTAAGGCAGAAATGTGTCTGTTCTCCCCCATCCCCATCAAATTTTTATCTTGCCTATAGTTTTTAATATATACTTTCACTATGCTTTAAAAATAACTCTGTGACCTGCCCTGGCTGTACAAGTCATGGTCAAACACTGCCCTGTTCCTGCTGTGCTGCATCAGGATTCATGGAAGAAATATGCATCTCTCAGTGCGGGACAGAGGAACACTTTGAAGGTGCTGATTCAGCCCTGGGGGCATAAGGACAATACAGCAGTGATAGGTAGCAGTTAATAAAAAACTTAGCTAAGCTACTTTTTTTAAAGCTTGAGTTTATAGTCACAAGGGGATCCTTGGCAGGCCTACCCTTCTTATGTCAGAACAAACACAAATGGATATAAATATTCCACATATAAAGAGAGTTGCAGGGAAAAAGTAGGCATATTCCCCTTGCAAACTTAAAATCCATAACTACTTTATGGCAAGCACATTTTAAATTTAATGAACAGAACTGAAGGATGATGTATGGTGCACCTAAAGGGGCCTAGAATTGCCGTACAAGTAATGGATGCCGTAGAGAAGGATTTAAAGTTGTTCTAGAAGCTAAGTAAAAAGGAAGGACAGAAGAAAAATGTTAAATATTTCAGTCAGGTCAGTGTACTGCTCCTTGGTGTATTGACCTTACTCAGCCAAGAGGTACCCTGAGAAAGAAGCCATAGTTTCAGTTTCCTCCTACTCCTTTCCTGCAACCATGAGCTTGACCTTTTTATTGACAGTAAAGGAAAAAGGAAAATCATTGGAAAGCCTCACCTTTTTTGCAAACCTCATTGAATAAGATTGATTGCCAGCTAAAATTTGTAATCTAGTCCAAGAACACTTTGACGAACATGTGACACGAACTTCTGTTTTCCCCCAAGTGCAAAGAGTACTTTCACATAGACCATGAATAATAAATAAATAAATAAATAGACAAGGCAATTCTGTTAAGAGGTTGATACATAATAGTCAGGAGTTCCTCATCCACCATTTTTATCCAGCCATCATTTATATTCTGCATTTTGCATATGTCTTTTCACCCCCTTGTCACATTTTCATTCCCTAACATTCAACCTGAACCAACGTCTGGATTGTGGTTTGAATATTTTCATCATTTGAGGCTGACTAAAGTTCTTGCTCCCAAGTGTGACTGCAGCTGGGCCTGTGGGATGTGGAGAATGATCAAACTAAAAAGTTAAGATTTTCCCGCTTTCTCTGAGTGTGAATTCAATGGGCTACCTTCACAACACCTTCAGTATACAGCATGGTCAGAGTCCAAACTTTTGGACTATATGTGCTAGGAATAAGATCAAAATAACACCAAAATCAAATGAATATATGTCAATACCAGCAATATGCAAGTGTTTCTATTCAGTTCACAAAAAGAGATGGGAGAAAACGAAAGAGGACAAAAAATGAGTTGCATTACTCTGCTCTCCCAGCCTTGGATGGACAGCAGTATGGCTGCTGAGGTTTTACCCTACCATCCTCAAAATTTCAGACCTTGATGGGCTACAAAAGAAAGGAGCTCCTAGAGGTCTCTGCTGACTGGCAAAATTGCTGAGAGGCCTCTTCAGCTATGAAAAAAGAAGAGGGTGTGTTTTCAGCCAGATGTGGGGCTGGAAGAGGTGCAAAGCTATCTGGAGGACACAAAATGATTGATGTGGGGCTGGGAAGCATATAATTATTTGATGTTGCTATACTAAGAATGCATAATAAATTGCTGTAGGTCTGGAGGGACACAGATTAATTAATTGGGGCTTAGGGAGAAACTGGTGCTGTTAGTACCAATGGGCAATATTTTATGCAAATATGTGTAATGTTATGCAAATTAAAAATCTACTGGGGTTTTCGTGCCATAAGATATTGGCAGAGATGTGCCTGCATTGTAAAACAAATTCCCTCTGCAGCTACAGCCTGACTAGAATTGGGTGAATAAGGTGAAAATTATATATTTTCAAATATTATACTGTTTGCGAAATTCCACATTAAAAATACCTTTTACTCAGATGTGTACAAAAGCATCTTGTTTTCCACACATGCTTTTGTAAATGTACATTGGTCTAAATAACTAACTGTAAAAAATACAGTAACGAAACTTTTCAAATTATTCGAAGATCTCTGTGTGGCTGAGCTCTCATCCGGCAAGATGTGCTGCTTGAGCAGAGAAATTACAGGATGCCCATGAGGGGAACAGCATTTCAGGGTAATGTGAGAGGACTGTAATTGCTACACTCTGATATAAGAGAAAGAGAAAGAATCCTGGCTGCAACTACTAAAATAAGGATCTGAAATATGAGGGTAGTAAAACCCTAATCTTTTCTGACCTGGTGTCGGCCCAGACACACAATAAAGAATCTCAGGGATTAATCATTTGAGGAAGGAATTCGAGAAGAGTTATCGTATTCTCTGCTAAATTTTGCAAGACTTCTCTGAAGACAAAACATTCGGGAATGTGGTGGATGTGTGATCATCATTTGACGTACTGCCGTAATTTAAAGTAGAACACAGCTACAGAAGAAGAATGAGATCACTAATGGAAGTTTCAAGAAGCAGTGATTCTAGCAAGAACAATGCACTTTCTTCAAATGAATTTGATTGTAGCCCTTTGCACTGGGGTTAATTTCATCCTAAGAAAAAAACACTTAAGACACTAAGATGGTATTAAGCTAATGGCATTATTATGTTGTCTGTCTTTTTTTTCCTAAGGACAAATAACTTTATGACTACAATGCTCAGAAAGTTGGGGGTAAATATGTCTCTGTCTGGAATGAAAAAGTAGGTTGTCATAAAATATAAGTTATGGGCCTGATGGAGAAATCTTTTGATTCTGTAGCACAGAAAGCTAAAACAATGTTGATCTTTTTCACAGTTTTAAAATTTTCTTACACGTCATTACCAGTCTTGCTAATGTCTACCTAAATGTAAAAAAGACCTTGTAACAAATATGTAAAAAAAGACATTATATGGTGTAGAAAGCTCAGCTTTCTAAATCCTATTCACTTCCTCATTTATTTAATTGTAAATGTCACTGGGAAAAAGCTACTTACTTCTGTCGGCTAAATTAAGCCAAGCTTGTTGTTAGGTGGATATTGCTAATCTAATTTCCAAAGGTGCTGACACAACAAGACCATTTGTGTAATTTCTATAGATTTGTTATTAATATCAGGCATAAATCACTAGGGACCTTAATAAAATTAAAAGTCTTTATTTTCTTCTTGATTTATTGTATTTATCCAAAGAGACTGCAGAATCTGTCTTTGGAGGTTTCCAAGGCTGGTCCAGACAAAACATTCCAGTCTGGTTTGGTATAACAGACCACAGAACTTCCTTGAATTAATTCTGGGCTGAGCTAGGACATATCCTTTATCATAACATGCAACACTTACTTTAGAAATTTTGACTGAAACTTTTAGTAAACTGTTCCTAATGGCCTCACTGTTAAAAATGTGCTCTATTTTGAGGTTTCCTTTTTCTCACTTCAGTTTTCAGCCCTCGGATTTTGTTACACCTTTCTCTCCCATGCTGAAGAGCTGATCATCAATGTGTTAGATGTTATACTTAGAGCAGTCACACTTTTACTCTGACTCTTATTTTGGAACTTATTGTCTATTTTGATATCAATGTCCTGTTTTCTTCATCATTCATGAGCCTGAGCATCTTTGTGGCATCTACAGAATTTATCAGTGATTTTTGTTGCCTTTTTGATCGGGTAAAAGAATGATTAAAAAACTGATTCTACCATGAATTGCACAAAAGACACACACCTGCTGTACAATTACTTCCCATTTACCAGTCTTTTGAGATGAGTTTTTAATCCATTTGGCGTGCACCATACCTATGTCATAAGACAGTTTCTTAATCAAATTTCCACTTGGAATGAATCAAGCGTCTGTTACATCAGTTCAACCTTACTATATGATGTTAAAATATAAAAAAGGATATGTATTCAATTTCTCAAGCTCTATTTTCAGTAAAGTCATGCTGACATTAGTAACATCCCCATGTTCATTCTTGACCAATTAAGCCCTGCACCAGTGATTTCACTATTTTTTTCCTGCAATTTAAAACAATTATGCCAGGACTACTGTTACACAGCCTGGCCCTTTTACCATTTTAAATTATTTTTATACTGTTCATTTTTTTCTAGTGGGGGTGCTCACAGGGCCTACCCTTGGCAAAAAAACCACAGCAACCAACAAGACAGGAATGGGGAAAGATGGAGTTGAGTGGGATGTCCAAACTGCCTGAGTTGGCATTTGCCCAAAACTAATCTAGGTAAAGAGGAAAACAACCATTGGCTGAATTAAACAGTAACTTGGGAATTACCAGAAGAGACTGAAAAAAAAAAAATCAACTAAACAGAAATGGAAGTGAAACAGATTTGTAGTGGGCAGGAGAAAAGGGGAGCAGGGCAGCAGGGGGGTTGACATGACCCTGTCAGATGTAGTCCCATGGCCCAGGGGCTCTACCTGGGCTTGGTGGCATGGGGTCCACATGGGCACCCCTAGCTGCTGCCTCCAGCCCGCCCACAGCCAGCAAGGGGACACCCAGGGACCTGCACCCTGGGGGCTCACGATCCCCTTCTGGGGGCTGCTACCCAGACCTGGGGGTTGCAGGGGGGAAGCTGGGCCATGCATCTCCCACAGCAGGGATGTACCCTGTTGGGATTAATTCTCCAGAGGGATTTAGAAATTTTGGAATAGTTTCTTAAAATTTTGCAATTGCCTAGCATTGAGGTTGATCTCTTGTTATCGATATGGGTCATGAGTTCCAATTAATTCTATGTTGCTAATAAATCAATAAACCATTTCAATCCTGATTTGGTTTCAACTATATGAACTGAACAATTTCTCCCTATGAAATTTCTACCCTTCTGAAACTTTTACTCCTGTTCAAGACTTACAGAAGACGACTCTCCAAATGTTAGCAGCTGGAACCTCACTGGAAAACATGCCTGCTAGTTCTTTAGAAGTTCTGTGATGAAAATTAATTTTCAGCATTTAAAGATAGCTTATTTTATAGCTCTGTAGTGAATTCTGGAATGGAAACCATGTCATCATCATTCTGTGATCTGAATGTATCTAGCAATTTCCAAATATAGGAGAAAAAAACAGATGAATCTATATCAAAACTAAAACAACAAACACCCCCTATTTCTTCCTAGCAATGCATTGATATCTTTCTTTCAAATTCTCTTTGTTCTATATACTTAAAATACTCATGAATCTCATTTAATTTAATTTTTCTACATATTCTATTGTTTCAGTTACCTACAGTTTTCTCAGATTGTGAGTATTTTACCATGTGTTTTTAAGCAGACCAGCTTCTTTTCATGATTATTTCTCTTTTGATAACAATTAAAGTACTTTAATCATTCCTGATCATATCCATATTTGCCCGTTTCAACTCTTTCTCCAAATTAAGCTTTCTCATGTCTACTTTAAAGGTTTATGAAATTGGCCTTTGTGAGCAGCAAGTATACTAAATAAGAACAGTTTGTGACCATTTGTACCTAAGCAACCTGTGCCTTTTTGTTCCATAATTGGTTCTTTTCTGTCTAGCAATACTGATTTCTTCTGCAAGAGGTTTTGGAATTAGGAAACTGCGTTTTGTAATAGATAGACATTTGGCTTGAGTTAAAATTAAGCACAAGATGTGTCAGTGAAGTACCTATTTTCTGTCCTTTTACAGAGATTTGTTACCCTTCTCTCTTTTCCATTACTTTATCTACTTTATTTAAAAAAAATAAAATCCAAGTTAAATTTCTAGATTCTTGAAGGACACTAAGACATTCTCTTCTTACCGAGATGTCAAGAGCATAATGGCATGTAGTCTGAACGAAGCTTTATTGAAGTGAATAAACCGGCATCTGAATGCCATTCTATGGAACTTGCTGTATTCTTTTTTCCTTGCTGTTCTCATTCTAGATATATTAGGATGGGTGCCAAGCAGTCATTAGTAAGCACTTTTTGTGTCTTTGTATTTCAGAAAATGCTGACTTGATGAAAGGTTAGGTAACTAGACTTCATTTCTGTAGACATAAAGAAATCATATGCCAAAATGAGTACAAAATATGGTAGCCATCATTTCTTTGGGATTTTCATTGTCTCAGCTCATGAATTTTATACCTTCTTATAAATTCTAAGAACAATTTGACATTTTCTGCTAGTCTCACAGAGCCAGAGGACCCTTATGAATACTAATGAACTTTTACTGAAATAAATATATTGTGTACAGCGGTGATGCAGTTCTCTGTCAAAGTATCTCACTATAGATATACTGCATACGATCAAAATTTGAAACAGATGGCTTGGAAGACTACTGGCAATTTTACATAATCACTGACAAAAAAAAAAAAGAAAAATATTACATTCCCTGTGAATTACTGTCCCTGGACTACCCTTTCACAGAATTCATATAGCATATGGACGACTAGGAGAATACTTAACCCTTGCAGGAGCTAAATCTGCTGTTTTGCTCCTGAGACTGGGGTTAAATCCATTAGTACCTGCGACACCAGGCTGGGCCCTGAATCCATCTCCCTTTCAGGCATTGCTTCCAAGGCAGTGTACCATTTCAGAGAGAAAAGACGTGAAGTTACAATAAATTAAGATGCTTCACCTTTCTGCTCTGTACACCCTTCCACTTAACTGAACATGAATCATGGTGAGATAAACTCCTGTGGTTCGTCTTTTTACAAGACGTTCTTGTAAAATTATGTGCTTTGGTCATGTTGTCTGAACATAACCAAGTGAATCACATTTTTACTTTTCTAAAAAGATAGCACTTATGACACTATTACTACAAGAAAATTGGATTTAATGTGTCTTTTGTCATGCTTTGGGTAAGCAAGTCAATGAGGAACTCCCAATCCTTTTTTTGTCTCTCATCAAAAAGCGCCACAGGAACCTGCATCAAAGCTTTTGCCATACCTGGTATGACCATGCAGCCCTGCACCTCCATTCTTTCTGGGATGCTGATCCCTCTCTGGGAACTGAAAGTGCGCAGAATTGCCAAAGCTCCCCATTGAAGCTGAAGGGAACAGCTCTGAGGAACAAGGCAAACAGCAAGGGAGCAAGAGCTGTTAATTGAATAGATACTCGCTAGGGTAAGAAAAAGAAGAAAGTAGATTTTTCTGAGAGAGGTAAAATAAACCTGGAAATAGAGAATTTTTATTGAAAGAGTCAAAATATATTTTTAGACTGAGTGAATGGATGATGATGAGCAAAGTGATATCAGTGTAAGGAACAAAGAAGTTATTCTTGATGAGTGGAGTGTGGTAAGTGTTAATAAAAATCAAGGTTGTCAGAATAAAAAGCAAAAGAAAAAGGAGAAAAAGTGATATAATGGGAACATTCTGTTCCAAAATTAGTTTTGTTGCTATTAATGCATCTCTGTTCTACTGTTGGTAGGAAAAAAAGAGCAGGATTTTGTGGTGAAGCTGGTATTGTTACTGCCCACTATGTTATGGTCAATATGTTCCTGATGGAAATAGTCTTTCTTTTTCTTTCTTTCTTTCTTTTTTTTTTTTTAAGACATTCTTACGCAGAAAGACTTTGTCTAGGATCTAAATAGTTTTAAAATTCCAGCAGATTAGATTGAAATTGCTATCTAATTTTGCACAACACTAGACCAAAGAAAAAAAATCGTAATCACTTTGATTATTTACATCCAAAAAAACCCATTTTCTCTGCCTTTTCTTCCTTGTCTGCCTGTGGATTTAAGTACATCAAAACCAAAATTTAAGACTAGGAAGCAAATAAAGCAGCAGTAAGTGCCAATTAACAGAAAATAAAGACCTCTAACATCAGGCTGTAAAAATTCACAACTACTTTTCCAGCTGTTGCAATGCTAGTGTGAATGTTGATTTTATCTTGCTGTAATTTGATTGTTTAACTTTTCTCTAATAATTTTGAACAAAACCTGGCCAGGAAACAAAATGAACCCTCAGAAATCAAAAAAACTAGAACAGCAACCACCCTCTTACCCAAAAAACTAGCCTGTTTTCCACAAAAGTGATGGCACAGAAGTGTTTCCACAGACTAAGTTTTCATGCTCTTTTGAAAACATTGTTAGAATTGAATTTTAACTGAGGTCAGGATGAGTTAAACTTCAGCACAGTTCTCTTTGGGGTCTTCATACATAGTTGCTTGAAATGTAAATGTTGAGGCATAATGTTATTATGCACATAGTTTGTATAGGAAAACCACATTCAGTTGCACTGTTTTGCTAATACTGTTTTTAAAATAATCATTCTCAGAATAATGGCCTTTTAAATTTCAAAAAAAATTAAAAATAATAATTTTTTGCAACTAAAAATACCCCAAACCAAACTGAAATAACTTGGTGCACTTTATGACTTCAATAATTTGCCTAAGATATAGATCTGGTTTTATTTACACAGTTGTCAAATTTCATTGCTGTAAGTCAAGACAATTAGGTCCTTTCAAACTGTGCTGACTGGAACTGCTAGAACCGCAGCAAGATCATTTAGCACCAAGCTGGATTTTCAAAGGTGGACAAAGGCAAATAGCAATTTTCATACTAGATACATCAGATAGGAGTGAATCTTTGTCACTCTAGAATGATAATTTGTTCCATTTGTCACATGTGCTGAAGTACTTTAGGTAAAAAATCAAAACAAAACAAAATAAATCAAAACCTCAAGAAACCAACAAAAAATCCCCAAAGAAAAAACAAATAAAAAACCTTCGCTAGATTTGTGATTTCTAAAACTGCATTTATTTAAAGTATCCTCTTAATTGTTTTACTCAATATTGTAATTGTGCCTTTTAAGACGCATTTTTAAATAAGGAGTTACAATTCAAAATAGATCTTTCACCTTACATAAATATTTATTTCCTTCTAAATCTTTGATTTCTTTTAGCCCAGCTGTTTCACTACTGAAAAAAAGGAACATCCTACCTACCCTGTGGCCCATTTTCATAAGGCTCAAAAATACTGATTGTTAACACTGCACAGATTTTCAGAGCACCATTGCATTACTCTTTTCCTATATTTTCTTCCACCTTTTGTCCCATTTATGGATACGATCCAGATCAGCTGATGGAGTCAGTATAACCACAAAGGTCTCTATCATCTATTTCTTTGCAGTACATCTACAAAACAAAAAGCTTTTGAAATCAGATTTAAATTCACAAACCCATTGCTCTTGTCTTGACTAAAAAAAAAAGAAAGCAATATTCCTATTGTGGAAAAGGGAAAATGCCAAACAATTTACTGATTTTGTTAAAAGCTAGTGTGATGTCTATTTTTCTTTGAATATTAAGCTTGCATAGTGATGGGCTGAAATGTAAATTCCTAATATTAAAATAAATATCACACCCCATCCCACCCACCCAATGAGACTTGACAAGATGCAATCAGGGCTGGTAAGAGAGCTTGCTGATACTGTTGTGAGACTGCTCTATATCATCTTTGAATGGCTGGAGAGACCAGAAGAGCTCCCTGATGGCTGGAAAAAGGCAAACGTCATGCCCTTCTTCAATGAAGGCAAGAAATAGACTCTGAGGAATTACGGGCATAATCAACATCTCCTCACTCGATGGGAAGCATTAAGTTTTGCATGCAGATAGCTAATCCCAGCCTCTGGCATCAATAAAAGGTAGTAACGTGAACATGGCAAAACACTACAGATTTAAAAAACAAGGGCAGAGTGGTACAACCTTAACAGAATTCATGAATAAGGGAGACATTTCCAGGACAATCTTTTATAAAGACCAAATAAATTTGTGAAGTTAACAAGACCAGGAAAAATAGGTTAGGGGTAGACAGGGACAGACTTTTTTTAGGAGTAAATAAGGTGGTAAAGGGGTAGAACTTAGAAAAGGTATAGGGGGAAAAAGGGAATATAAGAAGAAGCAAGACATGTCCTCAGAATTTTGGGGAGGTTCCTATTCAGGAACCCTATGCCTGATCTATGTAGCTTGGAGCAGGACAATAAATCTGTTGCCGCTCCCATGTATGTGTCAGACCTACTTCTATGCTCAGGACGGACTTTAATGTTGAAGAGGGAGCAACTGGATAAGACAGACTGGACAATTAGAAGCAAATCATCCTGGGAGCCATGTCCAACCTCATGGAGGACAAAATGACTAGGAGCAGTCAGTACATTTACTGAGGCAAATTATGCTTGACCAGCCCAATGAGCTTTCTATGATGAGAAGAATGGCTTAGCGGATGGGGGAAGAGGTGGTGTAAGCGCCTTTCACCTTGACTTTAACGAGGTCTTTGGCACAATCTCCCACAGCATCCGTGCAACCAAGACTGGGCAGTATGGACTGCATGGGTGGATTATAAAGCGCCTGAAAGACAACCTGGACAGTCACTGCTTTGAGTCAGCCCTGCTTTGAGCAGGAAGTTGGACTAGAAGAGGTAACTAGATGACTTAAAATTTGCCATTTAACAGCAAACAGTAGGAGAGGTGGGACAGATGTCTATGAGAAATTACCGCAGCAGTCAGTTGGAAATGCTATATTTCAACGAGATTTTTAACATCGCATGGGAATGACTGATCATAACAAGAGTGTTTGGATAACATCAAATCAGTGAACACTTACATTGGGGAGAAGACTAGATGAACAAGCAACAGAACTAGACTAAAAAAAGTATTAAAATATTGAGAATGACACAAAGGAAAGTGAAGTATTTCAAGTGTTTGAGCACACGATCTCACATCTCAAAAAAAAGAAAAAAATAGAAATGAGATGTTATTCAATGTAGCAGAGACATTCAAGCAAGTTCATGAAGTATTTCAAGTGTTTGAGCACACTATCTCACATCTCAAAAAAAAGAAAAAATAGAAATGAGATGTTACTCAATGTAGCAGAGACATTCAAGCAAGTTCTGTCCAGCTTTCATAGATACAAAAAATTAAATATGTCCTTTTTTATTTTTGTGGGTTTTTTTTTTTTTTGTGGTTTTTGTTTGTTTGTTTGTTTGTTTTTTACAGTATGATAACAGACGTCTGTACTGTGCAACGAAGTGGGGCATAAAGCAAGCTAACTGTCATCAAGTTAGTTAGGAAACATGAAGCAGGATAGCTTCATGGGTATATTTTTGTTTTGTTTTGTTTTTTTTACAGTGTGATAACAGACATGTCTGTACTGTGCAATGAAGTGGGGCATAAAGCAAGCTAACTGTCGTCAAGCTAGTTAGGAAACATGAAGCAGGATAGCTTCATGGGTAGTTGGGAGACAAAATTTAGCTACCTCTAGTGTGGATTAGCTGTGGAAATGATGGTACTTCTTTCTGGAACAAGCTAGTGTATGTCCTCATCTTTCTGCTATGTGGTTGTTACCATCTGGTGGGAGAAAGATCAGGACTCATGTATCTAAACTTATGTCAAATTAGAAATTCCGGGCTGGGTTTGAACACGAACAGTGTCTTCTTATAGATTATCATTTTGTAACTAATACGAGATATTCTGTAAAGTATAGAGAGGCTTTACAGAACTTAAAATAGACTAATTCTTTTTCAGTTGGCCTTTTGAAAATTACAAGTCTTTCCATGAAAAACAGTCTGATTCAGCTGCTGTTAATTTTCTAGAAGAGACTAAAGTCACTTAAACGGTTGTAATAATCAAGAACATGAACAGTGTTCAGTTCTGAGTCACTAAAATACCTAGAAAATTACTTTTACTCGAAACTTTTGTAAGCCTATGGTGGAGCTCAGTAACACTAAAATTTCTTCTGGGACACAGAGGAGCAGTAGTGTAGAATCAGAGCACTTCATTTGTCAAATATCCCCTTTTTTGCCTGTGAATTTCACTTTGCCAGTATGAAGTGCAGAAAAATATTTGAGTTATTAATAAGGTGTTAGTATATTTTTTTCTCAATATATATGATTGACACAGTTTTGCTGATGAAGTTGTCGATCACTGAAGGAATTCTAGGATTAAATGTGAAACCTGAGATAGACCTTTGATGAGAAAGAAACAGAATTCCTCCTCTGTATTTTCCTTAGGTGTGAAATGAAAGTAGGCTTAAGCTATGAAATGAAATCTGAGATAGCAAATGTGCCTTCATGAATATTTCTTGTCTCAGTTAAGTTAAACATAAAAGAACATTTGCATTTTAGTTGACCTTGCTGTTATGAAGGGAAAGAAACAGAGGAAGAGTGATGCTAAAATTTCTTCATGCTAAAGACCTGCCTCCATGAACTGAGACTAAGATCAAGTGAAGGATTTTTGTCTGCTACATCAGTATTCTGGTAGGAGGAATATTTGCTATACTTTCTCCTCCAAACAGCTGAGTGATGTCTCGGGAGGGAAAGCTATTTCATGGGCTTAACTGTCATAGTCCAAAAGACAAATAGCAGGGCTGGGATTTGCCTGGATTCTGCAGTACACTAATATAGCGTTACTCTGTCCCGTCACCCATTCAGTGCTGAATACCTGGTAAAAATAACCCCCATACTTCCAGTTGCAGATTAGAAAGATAAATATTGGCAAGTCAGATTTAGATGAGAAATCATCTGTCCTGTGACCTTTCTGTGTACCCTGGAGCAGATACAAATTTCTCCAAATGCCTTTTGGAACAAGGTCAGCAAGTGAAATGTTTTAACAAAAGAATGAGAAAATATGAAGATATGGCGGGCACACATATATAACTACGTGACATGATGTTAGCAGCACTAACTCCATCAGTACATGATGAAATAATGAAGAAGATACTGTTAAATGATCAAGAAGAAAATATCAGACTCAGTTCAGATGAGATTCTGTTTGAAGTGAAAGAAGCCAAATGCAAGGAAGATAGTCTATCAAATTGAATCAAGCTAGATCAAGCAAAGAAGTAAAGCTGTAGACAACATGAGACCTCCTAGAACAACAAAACCAAAAATTGCAGAGCATCCTAGAGATAATTCTTCTTTTTATACAGTACATCTCACATGAGACACTGAGACAAGTGTTATGAGAGAACCTATTATGGCAGAGTTTTTATCACTGCGTGATGTTATGACAGTTCAGAATGAGACATTACAGAATAGCTATACAAATTTTAAAGATCCCAGCAGTCACTAATCAAAGCAAGCATATTTAAGAAAAGGTACAGGATTTTGTCTGCCACAAAGGAAAACAATTTTTTAAATTCTTATAGAGCTGCAACAGAAATAAACCAGAGTTAGGTTCAAATCAGGAAGGAACTACTCGATATTGCTTGCTAAAAAAAAAAAAATCTCATCAAGATATGCATGGAGTATAAAGGCTGAAGTACTGTGAACTTTGAGGTAACGTTGTCTAAAGGTTTTGAAAAGCACTTACAAAATTACAATGGATATATCAGTCCCATGAACAGGTAGATATATGTTGCAAGCAGATTTGAGGGATTTAAAGTGTAGCATGCTATGAAACCCAAGGATGAAATTATGAAAAAAGTAGCATTTAAAGCAGATGAGACCCTGTGCCACATACAGACATGTCAAGCAGCAAAGGACACAGAAAGATCCCATAATAACACCTTGTCCATGATTTTAAAGATGAGCTGGCCATGCAGAAGACTAAGTAAATCCTTGTATGCATCTGTATACAGCCTTGAAGGAAAGTTTTTCTTACACCTGCTAATGGCAAACAATATGAATCCTTGTATGCATCTGTATACGGCCTTGAAGGAAAATTTTTCTTACACCTGCTAATGGCAAACAATCAGATCATTATTCTTGGCATTATGATGGAGGAAATATATAACATTTGCATGAGCTGACATCAAGCTGTTCAGAGTACAAAAGTTGTGCCAGGCACAACTTTGCAAATTTTAGTTTATCATAGTTTAGGAATATGGCTGTTCAGAGTACAAAACCTTGTGCCAGGCACAACTTTGTAAATTTTAGTTTATCATAGTTTAGGAATATATAAAGAATTTCACAGGAGCAGACCCCAAGCAATCAAAAAGGAAAACTGCTTTCATGAGTTCAACTCATAGCTAAACTCTTTTCGTAATGTGCACTCAGTATTTTACTGAACATGAATAAGTTTTAGTTCTGCCAGAAAGTCAGGTCTAAATTGTAGTTTCAGTTTCCATACTGAGTTAGAGTGACTAAGTCCCACAACTGAACATGAATAAATTTTAGTTCTGCCAGAAAGTCAGGTCTAAATTGTAGTTTCAGTTTCCATGTCCCACATTTTGTAAGATATGGGGAGTAAAACACACTCATTCTTATTCTAGGTATTCTCTAATCTAATGAAATGGCTCATTCCATTAAAATATGGATTTTTGTTATATGTGATGAAAGAGTCAGCTTGCTCTTCTGGAACAGGAATACATCAATTGTGCTATGATGTCCTACCCTGAACTGCTGACAGAGTGATGATTATTAAAAATAACCCTTCCTTCCTTTATATAGGGTGCTTTATATGCACGGATAGTACCTGAAACTGTTCACATCAATGTGACTATAGGATGAGAAAACACTGATTAAAAAAACACACAACAAACAGGACTATGGAGTGACAACAAGAGGTAATAATCTTTTCAGGTTCAAAAGCATAAGGAAAAACAACTGAGTTATACTACTGTAGCATAGCCTGCTGCTATGGCTGTAGACTATAGCCACAATGAACCTTAATAATGCAACCACAGAAGGTATAAAAGTATTGGGAAACACCAAAATGTGTAGTGGGAACGGACATATGGAAATTATCCAATATCCGAAGACCCCTGTGAGCAATGATCAGTGTTTGTGTCCAAGGTTCCCTACAGTGAGACCTGACACTGGTGTCTGCTGTTACAGAGGCTGCACCAAGACCACAAGGGCATTGGTAGGCATCAAGAAGGTGGAATTGGTAGGCATCAAGAAGGTGGAGACCTAGGAGATAGGTTTAGACAGGGTCCCTGCTCCTGCATGCAGGAGTAGCTTGGAACAGGATTACACTGGTTCCCAAATATAGGAACAGATTGAAAGAGGATTAAAGAGTCAGTTCTAGTGGGTAAAATTTAACAACCTCTGAACTAAAGTGTGGAAGGTTAATTAATAATTTTTCAAAAGTTCTGTAATATTATGTTCATGCCTGAGGGCTGGATGATGAGAACATTGGCTAAGATGTAATTTCGTGGGAAAGATTTTAACAAAGACAGCACAGGTCTAAGTTGATACCCTTAGTTTCACTCTAAGTTCCTGAGACACCAAAGGCATTACTTTTATCATGACTATAGATGCACAATTCTTGTGGGTTTTGTTTGTCTGTTTGTTTGTTTTTTGTTTGCTTGCTTTTGTAAGAAGACCGCTTGGTATTAAAATTTATTCTTTATTATCACTTTCTGTTTTGCTCAGACAAAAACATATTGGATCAAATAAATGTTCTAAAAACCTGGCCCTGGTGTTGATAGCTATTTTACAATAGTAATTGATCTAATTTGGGGAAGTATTCAGCAAATATATGAATTCAGCAGATGTAAAAGTCACCCCCACAATAAGCCAACGTCTATGACGTCTCACAGGTTTTATAGGTTTGTGGATAGATTTATGGATAAATATCTTCTGCTAATTCAAGTATTTGCTTATTTTAAAGTATTTTTTTGTTTAAACTTACAAGACAATGATAATTCTTTATAGAGCATTTCACAAATATGTTTTTGTTTTTGCTTAAACACTGTTCAGAAAAAAAATTGGATTATTATACCAGAAAAATAAAATGTTCTTTGAAGTACAACATTTAAGCCTTGAAAATCATAAAATATATGATTATTATGGCTTATCAGAAGTTAAATACTTTGCTGTCCAAGTCTCACTTGGATAGACAATTACATGCATCCTACTGAGTTACAGTTCTCAGATTCTTTACTCAGGGTGCAATGCTGGTAAGTACAAAACATTAGAATGTGCATCTGCAAAAGTTATGATGGGCCAAAGAATTTTCTATGAAGTGTATACTGGAACTTTCTGGTCCAGTAACGTGAACATGGAATATCCAATCTCTTAAAAGTGTAAGACTTGAAATATAGTTTCAACGTATAATTATTATATGTATGTAATATTTGCTATTTTTAATATCTCATTAAAATATATATTAAAATACCAAAAATATCACTTTTTCATTGTATCAGTACAATCTCTGTGGTTTCTCTAAGACAACCATTGTCCTTGCCTAGAATGTTTTGATCCACATTAAAAACTTTACAGACTTGCCAGAAGCAAAGTAAGAAACAGTTCCAGTTGCTCCTTCACTATACATTGTAAAACAAGATAGCATTGCTTTCCTGTTATCTTGCCCAGGTATATCCTGCCATTATGGTTGCTGGAGGTAGGTGGGTAAGAGTAACAAGATTGCTTCAATAAGTCATGAGTTATGTTTGTACAAATGGATGACTGTTGCACTTGCCTGCTACTGACTGAAGGCTGATGGCAAAGTTAAACTGAATAACCACTAATTCAGTTTTGAATTTCCTTTCTCAGTGTACCATTATTTTAAAGAAAGCTTAGTCAACAAGAAAATTTGGATAAATGTGTAATTTTTCAAGCCAAAGTGCATTTTTCACAAATGAGTAAACTAAAGCAGTATAAATATTTATTCTTTTTAAAATACAAACTTCCATGACATAATTAATATTGTCTGGATTTCAGATTGAGGTGAAAAATTGATTCACTCTGGATAGTCCTAGTTCTGCAAATATATAGTAAAGTTTCTCAGTATTGCTAGACATTACAAAATATAAAATAGAGAAGATCTGTTTTGAGTAGAGGCAAGGGAAACAAAAGGAAAAACAGCCCTATTGTCACATCAATTCAATTTACAACAAAGGTGTATGTTGAGTCTCTCTAAAGGCTCTCTTTATTACCTGCTCTTCGCCTTGGATGTTTTCTACTGGGTAGTCATCATTTAGAAAGCCCCTGCAGGGCCTCTGTGCTTCTCAAAAGGATGTGCAATAGAGTATGTCACCCAAAATAATTATCTGCAACCGCCATCTTACCTTAGGCTACATGTCAATATGCACTCACTTGGTACTCAGAGACTGCATCTAATTTAGACCTGAAGGCAGACATACGTGAATAATACTTACAGCAACAAAACAGGATTGAAGCCGCAGTGGAACTAATTTATTAGTTTAAAAGGGCATCAACTGAAGAACTACAGTGTCTTTCATGCTCTTGGTACTGTGATCTTTTTCCTTTTTCTCAGTATCCAAGAATGAAATTCCATAGTGTCTTAAAGAAAGCAACAGAAGAGATCAGAAGTACTAGTCCTGCAGCGTTTAACTTGCTTTCTCAAGGTGCCTGTAAGGTGGCTTGTGTCATATTGTGGTGCAAATCAAAACATACTCTGAGGTTAAAGGAATTATGCTGGTTTAAAAATGTGTGTGAAAGATGAAAAAATTAGATCACATAAAATATAAGACTGTGGACTATAAACCAAGCAGATCAAGGAGACATTATGATATAGAAGTTGGTGTGACAGCTATAATAGAAGTTTAGATGGAAGCTGTAACATATATTTGCCAAATGCATAGGGTAAACAGGAATATATAATACAAAGCTGCGGAACATTAAATGCCTTTTGTGTGGTACTTGACTTTACAGAATTCATGTGTGCTGGTGTTCTGGTTTGGCTAAAACAGGAATACTTCTTTTAGGAGTCTATTTTCTTTCAGTTAAGTTTCTTCTAAGTAACTGCACTTTCTGAAAGTACAGCTACATGTTTTTCGGACAGTGTCTGCTTTTCAGACTAGATAATGCTTGGTGTTTATAGTTGCTACTGAAGTATCAGTAGGATTGGTATGCAGAAAGGCTCATGTTTATACTTATCCTCATGAGGCCCAAGGCCACTGCTGGCCCTCTCTTGTTAAGAGAGTAAAAAGTCATAAAAGGGTAGCATCTGTGGAAGAGTGTGGACGGGACAGGTGACCAAAAACTGACCAACGAGGTATTCCATCCCATCTACGTCATCCTCAGTATAAAGCTAAGGAATCACAAGGCTCAGTCTCTCTCTTCTCTCATGGCCGGCATCCCTGTGGGACCCTGCTCGTTCTCCTGCCTCTGATCCCGATCCGTGCATTCCTGAATCCGGTTCTTGTTGGCTGCGGAGTCCGATCTGGGACGTCCGGGTGCCCACCCT
>NW_009612168.1:107694-109087 GCF_000690535.1 Cariama cristata
CGGCCGGCAGCCTGCAATCCCCTGACCATCGTCTGGAAACTCTGTATCAGTTTTATATACTTTTCCTATTATTTCCGTTATTAGTAGTATTAGTATTAATACAATATACTATTTTCCACTATTATTGTTTTATTAAAGTACTTTTAATTTCCAATCCGCAAGCCTCTCTCCCTTTTCCCTGTCCCTTCCCCTCCCAGGGAGAGGGAGAGGTTGATAGAGAGCATCTGTCGCCTGTTTTAAGAGCTGACCCAGCCTTAAATGGTGATAGCTGCAATGGATAAAAAAGTTAAACTGTGTTGCTGTGACCCTTGTGAAGAGCTACAAAGGCAGGATAAAACATCAGGTGGAGAACTGTATTCTCCATCACATACCCAAAAGTTTCATTCTTGCTGCAGCTCACTCCTCAGCCCACAGCTGCAATGAGGGAGTTGCACCTTTTGCTTTGGAGCAAGCAGGTCTCTAGTCCTGCTCTCACCACACTGGGGTGAAATCACCCTTGGTAAAGCCCACAGACAGACTCGGTATTTCCTCAGAATAATTCCTATTTACCCTGCCCTTTAGCCCTGTGTGGCAAGGAGGCAAATATAGGCAAATGTTCTCTATGTTTAATTCTCTAAACGTTTAAATGGACAAAAGTCTTTTGAGGCAATACAGCAGAGGGGACTATTTGGGTGTGTTCCCATAACTCGCAGTTTTGTCCTAGACCAACTTGAACATGTTCTTGGCTCCAGCCTGAAGTAATTCACTAAATAATCATTGTGAAGCAGATCCCTGTGCCCGATATTGACCTGTCCCTGCCCTGTGGGCAGGAGAACATACCATTCCCATGAAGATGTAGTATCACTTCAAGAAACTACACTGAACTTCACAATAATACCAATAAATTTCTTAAGCATGTTTTTTTGTGTTCTTTTACAATGTCTTCCCCATGTGGCTTTTCAAACCATATTGCACTTCATGGAACAGAAAACTTGGAAATAATCACACAGCTCATGAAGTCCACTTCCCTGAAGTTACAATATTCACAGCATAGCCATTACACATCACTGACCATCAAACACATCGGTAGGAGCGTGAGGATTGTCCAAGGAGATCAGCAGGACAATTATGATGGCCCACGGGAAGCTGGCAAAACTGAGGGCACTACCAGTGCTTTAGATTTGTACTTCTGAGGAATTTATTAAACAAAATGCCTTTTTATGTACCTATGGAGGCTAACGCTTTGGGACTCCACCTCAGAAGAAACATTTAGACAGGATCTTCAGTGAATTGTGCAGCACTATGTACAGCTATAGGAATTTACAGGTTGAATTTTTAATTTCAGTTACATACCTGTGAATAGTTTTTGACTTATGGGTAAAGCTGTGGTAGAGGATATCATAATTTTGAACGG